>NW_013952798.1:88249-92375 GCF_001266775.1 Austrofundulus limnaeus
CCTTTTGGCCGTACGTTCACTTTTAGTATGGTTTCCACGCAATCCTTTATAAATGAGACCCCTGAAAAGGCCACACCATCCAATGCGCACAGTGGAAGAGGTAGCATCACAAATGTCCAACGCCACAGTTTTTTCTGTCTTAGATGCTAAAAACTCATTCTGGCAAATATCACTGGACCATAAATCATCAATGCTAACAACTTTCAGCACTTGTTTTGGTCGTTACAGGTTCCTGCGAATGCCATTCGGTATCAGCTCTGCCAGTGAGGTGTTCCAGCGCTCCATGGAGCAGATCTTCGCTGGGTATCCCTGCGCAATCATCGTAGACGACATTCTTATCGGAGGCAAGGACACTATGGAACATGATGCTAACCTGAGAAAGGTACTCAACAGAGCCAGAGAAGTAAAATTAAAACTTAACCCTCTCAAATGCAAATTCAGACTGAATCAAGTCAGCTACGTTGGTCACATTTTCACAGCCCAAGGTCTGAAAGCAGACCCATCTAAAACCAAAGCGATCACTGACATACCGGTGCCAACCGACGTTCCAGCACTGCAAAGATTTCTCGGTATGGTCAACTACCTTGGGAAATTTATCCCCAACTACAGTGAAATCACCACTCCACTACGACAACTTACACACAGAGACATTGAGTGGTCATGGAGCGAACAGCAGCAACATGCTTTTGATACTTTAAAGAGACATATGTCAAACCCACCTGTTTTGTCATACTATGATGTTCACAAACCTGTCACACTCACTTGTGATGCTTCACAATATGGACTCGGTGCAGCATGCCTGCAGGAAGGCAAACCTGTAGCGTATGCCTCACGCACCCTTACAGACACTGAAACCCGGTATGCCCAAATTGAAAAGGAGCTATTAGCAGTTGTGTTTGCATGCTCTAAATTTCATGATTACATCTATGGCAAACCAATCATGATTGAGACAGACCACCAACCCCTTGTGACCATCATCAGAAAGCCAATCAGTGCAGCACCAGCCAGACTGCAACGCATGATGCTGAAGCTTCAAAAATACAGCATTACTCTCATATACAAGAGTGGGAAACAAATGCATTTGGCTGACACATTGTCCAGGGCTCCCGGGAGCACCACAGCTCAACTTGCAGACGAAGTTGACGACTTTGATGTAATGTCAGTTTGTTACGTGTCATCTGCTCGATTGCAGGAACTGAGAGAGCACACTGCCACCGACCCGACTCTCCAAGTGCTCAGTAACACCATCAAAAGGGGCTGGCCAAACAAACTGCACAGTCTCCCACATGCAGTACGTCCTTACTTTCCCTTCAGAGATGAACTGGCTATAGAGGARGGCATTGTCATGAAAGGACAAAAAACTGTGATCCCCAACACTTTACAAAAGATGTACTCAAGCATACTACACAGAGGCCACCCAGGTGCAGAGGCCACAAAACGGAGAGCAAGAGGCATAGTGTTTTGGCCAACGATGAAAAAAGACATTGAAGAGGAAATACAGGCGTGCGCAGTTTGCAACAGCACRAAACCACATCAACAAAAGGAYCCACTTCACCTGCACCCCGTACCAGAGCTTCCCTGGTCAACTTTAGCTGCAGACATCTTTGACTGGCACAATCAGCAGTACTTGGTACTTGTGGATTCCTTCTCAGGCTGGTTTGAGATTGACCTGCTACGTAATCTCACATCTGCAACAGTCATCGGTAAACTGAAACGTCACTTTTCAGTCCATGGAACACCTCACACTCTCATAACAGACAATGGACGACAGTTCACAAGTCAATGCTTTAAAGACTTTGCAAATCAGTGGGACTTCACACATGTAACCAGCAGCCCTGANTATTAAGTATTCTACCCTTGTAAACACACATACAGGATACACTGACAGTATCAGATTATAATCACAAAAAGCTCAGTATTATGCAGTATGTAAACATTTGGAGTATTGATTTAGATTTATTATCCAGTAGATCCATGGGTGTCCTGAAAGGCACATTTATACAAACTATTATGATCCTGGTCATGCTCGTCTGTGTTGTTCAGTTTTTTTTCCTCCCTTGCTTTTGTGGTTCTCCCATACTGGTTTTGTCACCACAAGCTAAATAATATTAGCCCACAAACGGAGTGCGGAGGGTAAAAAAGTCCCAGATGATGACGTCATTGAGAACCATCTATTGAACAAGCCTCCTGGATGGGAAGTGAAACATCTTCAACTTTAGATTTAGTATTCCAGTTGTTTTTGTTTTTAACTCGTTTTTTACTAAATACTGTGATTTCTAAATGATTTAACACAGACTTCACTCTGGGCTCAAATTAAAGATAAAAACCCAAAAAAACACATTCTACCATCCATATTTACTCACAGCATGATTAAAATACCAAATAAAACATTAGTATCCATAATAAACAGCAGCTGAAGGACATTCAGCCAGTCGACACCAACAAGTAGCCGAAACACAACAATAAACAAATGTGTCCTCACTTTTTTCAAAGCATTAAAATAACACACAGCTTATAAAACCACCAGCAGCAAAAAAATTGTTTTTCACTTATTTTAGATTTGTCCTCAAATATGATGAAATTAGCGATTCAAAATGGCCGACCGGAAGTTGTGTTGTCCGACGTTTTTCACCTCTCCTGACCTCAAAAATATCTCTTTCTTGTCTTGAAGCACTCAAAACTCTTCATAATAAATACATTTCTATTTTACCAGCATGTTTAGTCAGATAACTATTTAAAAAAAGATTTAAAAACAAACACTGACCATTGTGTGTTGTTTGTGTTGACGTGGTGCAGGGTCAAAAGACTCTGCCTGTACAGAGTACAGTTTCCTGCAAAATGGTTTGAACTCATTTTAAAAACAATCATTTAAACATCTTAACTTTGGAGTAAATGACAACTTTAATACACCAAGTGGTAGAAAAATATTTTTCATTTTCATTAAAATTTCATTAAATTTTAATGAAAATTTAAGTGAAAGTTAAAACTGAAAACCTAAAATAATGCTGGTGTTGAACCAGCAGGTGTCACTGTGACTCTGTTTCTACAATAAAGACAATTGTTTTATTCTAAAACATCCGTTTATTTTGTAAACAACAATAAAAAGAGCTGATGTTGCAAAATCAACAACAATAACACAACAAAAACAAACAAACAAACAAACAAACAAACAGAAACCAAAAAATCGATAATAAACAACCTGGTCCTCCATGTGGACCTGTCTGGACCTGGTTGTGCATGATGTCACTCTGGAAATGACATCATCACTCCTCCTGACCTCTGACCTCCTCACCTGGAGGATGAGCAGAGGACGACCTCAGACAATCAGGACAATCAGCTGAAAGTTTGACTTCCAGCTGTTCCTGCAGCCGAAGGTTTGACTTCCAGCTGTTCCTGCAGCTGAAGGTTTGACCACCAGCTGTTCCTGCATCTGAAGGTTTGACCTCCAGCTGTTCCTATAGCTGAAGGTTTGACCTCCAGCTGTTCCTACAGCCGAAGGTTTGANGCTGAAGGTTTGACCTCCAGCTGTTCCTACAGCCGAAGGTTTGACCTCCAGCTGTTCCTATAGCTGAAGGTTTGACCTCCAGCTGTTCCTACAGCTGAAGGTTATACTTCCAGCTGTTCCCACAGCCGAAGGTTTGATCTCCAGCTGTTCCTACAGCTGAAGGTTTGACCTCCAACTGTTCCTACAGCCAAAGGTTTGACTTCCAGCTGCTCCTGCAGCTGAAGGTTTGACCTCCAGCTGTTCCTGTAGCTGAAGGTTTGACCTCCAGCTGTTCCTACAGCCGAAGGTTTGACCTCCAGTTGTTCCTGCAGCCGAAGGTTTGACCTCCAGCTGTTCCTGCAGCTGAAGGTTTGACTTCCAGCTGTTCCTCCAATCGATGGTTTGACCTCCAGCTGTTCCTGCAGCTGAAGGCTTGACCTCCAGCTTTTCCTGCAGCTGAAGGTTTGACTTCCAGCTGTTCCTACAGCTGAATGTTTGACCTCCAGCTGTTCCTACAGCCAAAAGTTTGATTTCCAGCTGTTCCTACAGCCGAAGGTTTGACCTCCAGCTGTTCCTACAGCCGAAGGTTTGACCTCCAGCTGTTCCTACAGCTGAAGGTTTGACTTCCAGCTGCTCCTACAC
>NW_013952798.1:92616-98289 GCF_001266775.1 Austrofundulus limnaeus
TTCCTACAGCTGATGGTTTGACTTCCAGCTGTTCCTGCAGCTGAAGGTTTGACCTCCAGCTGTTCCTGCAGCTGAAGGTTTGACTTCCAGCTGTTCCAACAGCCAAAGGTTTGACTTCCAGCGGTTCCTACAGCTGATGGTTTGACTTCCAGCTGTTCCTGCAGCTGAAGGTTTGACCTCCAGCTGTTCCTGCAGCTGAAGGTTTGACTTCCAGCTGTTCCTACAGCCAAATGTTTGACTTCCAGCTGTTCCTACAGCTGAAGGTTTGACTTCCAGCTGCTCCTGCAGCTGAAGGTTTGACTTCCAGCTGTTCCTGCAACCGATGGTTTGACCTCCAGCTGTTCCTACAGCCAAAGGTTTGACTTCCAGCGGTTCCTACAGCTGATGGTTTGACTTCCAGCTGTTCCTGCAGCTGAAGGTTTGACCTCCAGCTGTTTCTGCAGCTGAAGGTTTGACTTCCAGCTGTTCCTACAGCTGAATGTTTGACCTCCAGCTGTTCCTACAGCCAAAAGTTTGATTTCCAGCTGTTCCTACAGCCGAAGGTTTGACCTCCAGCTGTTCCTACAGCTGAAGGTTTGACTTCCAGCTGCTCCTACACCTGAAGGTTTGACTTCCAGCTGCTCCTGCAGCTGAAGGTTTGACTTCCAGCTGTTCCTACAGCCAAAGGTTTGACTTCCAGCTGTTCCTACAGCCGAAGGTTTGACCTCCAGATGTTCCTACAGCTGAAGGTTTGACGTTCAGCTGTTCCTACAGCTGAAGGTTTGACGTTCAGTTGTTCCTGCAGCTGAAGGTTTGACTTCCAGCTGTTCCTGCAGCTGAAGGTTTGACTTCCAGCTTTTCCTGCAGCTGAAGGTTTGACTTCCAGCTGTTCCTGCAGCTGAAGGTTTGACCTCCAGCTGTTCCTGCAGCTGAAGGTTTGACCTCCAGCTGTTCCTACAGCCGAAGGTTTGACTTCCGGCTGTTCCTACAGCTGAAGGTTTGACCTCCAGCTGTTCCTACAGCCGAAGGTTTGACTTCCAGCTGTTCCTACAGCTGAAGGTTTGACCTCCAGCTGTTTCTACAGCTGAAGGTTTGACTTCCAGCTGTTCCAACAGCTGAAGGTTTGACTTCCAGCTGTTCCTGCAGCTGAAGGTTTGACTTCCAGCTGTTCCTACAGCTGAAGGTTAGACCTCCAGCTGTTCCTACAGCTGAAGGTTTGACGTTCAGTTGTTCCTACAGCTGAAGGTTTGACCTCCAGCTGTTCCTGCAGCTGAAGGTTGAGCTGCTGAAGGAACAAAGACTCCTTGTTGCTGCAGCTCCTCTGTCGGCCCACCAGAACCAGCAGCTCTGTGGTACCACTGGTTCTGATGAGTGGGTCCATTGTGACCCGGGTCTGACCCAGAACACAGGATCCAGTTCAGACTGCAGCTCTGTTTGCAGACAGACGTTTCTTTAAGAACTGATCCTGATCAGATGCAGGATCTGGATCTGTTGGTTCAGATCCCAAGACCAGTAAATCAGAACGTTCAGCTCCTTTGATGAAACTTTTTTATGTTTTCTTTTTTTTAATAAAATCTTTTTATTTTTGAGTTTATTTTTAAACGTTTTAAAGTCCAACATGTTTCAGGATGATCTGATGGAAACATGTTTGTTTACAGACTGATGTGGTTTATCTGAGCATGTGTGTGTGTGTGTGTGTGTGTGTGTGTGTGTGTGTGTGTGTGTGTCTGTCTGAGCCTCCCCTGCTGCCAGAAATGCAGATTCTGCAGATTAATCTGAGCATGTTGTGCAGATGGATGAACATGAAGAGTAATCACCTCGCAGCGTCAGAACCACGTCCAGGATCAGCTTCACTCTGCTGCACAAGGACACACAAGTCCCGCACAATAAAAACAGTGTTAACATTTCAGTGTTAAACTTTTAGGTGTTGGTTTAACCCCCTCTAGTGTTATTTTAACACTTCCTGAGTAAATTGACACCCAATGTTGTTGGTGTTAATTCACAGTGTTGATTTCCTCAGTGTTGTCTCAACACTGGACAGTGTTAATAAGCCCCGCCCACTGTTAAGTCTTATATAACACTTAACAGTGTTGTTAACACCATGCAGTGTTGAAAGAAGTATTCTGAAAAGCCCCGCCCTCTTCCACCTCATGTCAGAAAGACCAGTAGTTTCTTGTAGAAATTATGTGTTTGTTTGTTTGCTTGTTTGTTTGTTTGTTTGTTTGTTTATGATTATTAAAGAAGTTTATGAGTGTAAACATCAGTTGTTCTGGTTGTTTTTTTGTTCAGTTTGATTTAGTTGTTCATCTTTAAGTTTGTGTTATTAGTCGTAAATCGACACCATGAGTGAGAGCTACTTCCTGGTGTGTGAAGAATGACTCCATCATACTTCTCTGTTAACAACTGATCAGTGTTAACGCAACACAACTCAGAGTTTGACATTAACTCTGAGTGTTAAATTTACACTCTCAGTTTGATGGTGTAATGACACCTTGTGTGTTAACCTTTCTAACACCAAAATTTACTTTGTTAATACTACTACTACTACTACTAATAATAATAATAATACACTGGTGTTACTTAATGTATTTTATATCACTTCATGACTGAAATATAAATGTTGACACCTAATATTAACATTTAACACTGGTTGGTGTTAAATTAACAATAAAAGGGAGTTAAAATTTAACACTTTCACAAGTGTTATTTTCAACACCTGTGAGTGTGAACACACACAGAAACTTTGTTGGTGTTAATTAACACTGGCATTTTTGTTGTCCACCTGGTTCTGATCCACCTGGTTCTGATCCACCGGGTTCTGATCCACCTGGTTCTGATCCACCGTTCTGATCCACCGCTGCTGAACCTTCATTTTATCCACTTTATAATCAGACAAAGAAGCAGAAACAGGTCCAACAAAAACACAAAACAGAACTTTTTCACTCAGTTTAAGAGTTTATTTGTTTGAATTATTAAAACTTTTCAATAATCAGCTTGAAAAATAAACAAAATAAACCAGGATTTATTTTGATTCTATTTAAAATAAGAAATGAATCATTTTAACACCAAACTTTGTCTCATTATGTGAAGATGTAGTTTTAGTTTTGACCAGCAGGAGGCGACAAACAAACATTTCCTGACAGAAGTTTTAACAAATAAATTAAATGTTTTTAACTTCCTGCTGACAAATCATCACTTTAAATATAAACAGATTAACTTTTAACACTTTAAATATAAACAGATTAACTTTTAACACTTTAAATATAAACAGATTAACTTTTAACACTTTAAGTTACATTAAAATATTTAGATTAAGATTTGTTTCTTTAGCTCCTCTGCTGCCAAAAAATCTGTTTTACTTCAGTTTAGGTCCAAATTCATGACCCAACAGAACCACAGACTGAACAGAACCACAGACCCAACAGAACCACAGAACCACAGACTGAACAGAACCACAGACCCAACAGAACCACAGACCCAACAGAACCACAGACTGAACAGAACCACAGACCCAACAGAACCACAGACCCAACAGAACCACAGACTGAACAGAACCACAGACTGAACAGAACCACAGACTGAACAGAACTACAGACCCAACAGAACCACAGACCCAACAGACGTGCTGAGGTGTGGACCAGCAGAAGCTCAGGTCTGGTTCTGACCCGGTTCAGCTGATGGATGGGTGAGTTGTGCAGAGGAGGAGGAAACATTCATTAAACATGAGTCTAAAAATAAAAGCTGCTCTTTGTAGCCGGGCCGCGGGCTTTAATCTGGGCCAGAACAGAACCAGAACCTGAGGAGGAGGAGGAGCTGATTCATCTTCATCATGGGTCTGATCAGAGTCCAGCTGACCTCTGACCTCACAGTAAACAACAAAATCAACTTTTTAGTTTTTAACCAGTAAAATCTGTAGAAATTCAGTTTTTATTTATTTATTTATTTATTTATTTATTTATTTATTTATTTATTTATTATCATTAATAATCAGTTATTCTCTTTATTTTTATGGATCCAACCTCCTGTTTCTCCTGTTTCCTGTTTTCTTTTTACTTGACTCCTCCTTCTCCTCCACCTCCTTCTCTGTGGTGATCAAACCTCCTGTTTTCCTCCTCCTCCCCTGCTCCTCCTCCTCCTCCATCTTCACCTCCTTCTCATTATTTCTCCCTGGATAACCTCCTGTTTTCCTCCTTGTTTCTTTATTTCTTTCTCTTTTCCTTGAATCCCAGGCTTCTCCTCCTCCTGCTTCTCCTCCTCCTCCACCTCCTTCCCCTCATTTCTCTCCTGATCTGACCTCCTGTTTTCCTCCTTGTTTTTCTTCCTCGTCCTTTCCTTGAATCCCAAACTTTTCCTCCTCCTCCTCCCCTGCTCCTCCTCCTCCTCCTCCTCCTGAAGGGGAGCTCCCTGATTGGGCGGAGGGAGGCTCTGAGGAGTCACGTGTTTGCAGCTCCTGAGTCGCCATTTTGGAGGAAAGTTTGGAGGAGCAGGGGAGGAGGTGCAGAGAGCAGGAGGAGGAGAAGAGAGGAGGCTCTACAGTCAGAGAAGTTTGACACGACTGCAGCTCTGAGGCAGAGGGAGCAGCTGACAGGTTCTGGAGGAGGACTCTGGGTCGGAACCGGCCTGTAAAGTTTAGTGTTTTTGGGTCATTTTGCTCCTCTGCAGCAGGAGCAGCAGCTGCACCTCCTGCATGCACCTCCTGGCCCTCCGCCTGCACGGGAACTGGGCGGGTTCGACCCGGACTTTGGCGCACAGCGGCTGCAGAACAGAACCGGACCTCCAGCCTCAGCGGGCAGTCTGAGCGCCGCACGCCGGCGCAGGGAGCCTCTCAGGCGGGGAGGTGCAGCTCGGAGAGTCGGTGTCGTCACCGGAGCTCACCTGGATTTTCCTCTGGATTATTTTCATTTTACCGGGATTACTGTGAGGTTCTGATCCAGTTCCCCCGGAGGACCGGTTCTGACTGTTGTTATTGGACCGGGTCAGCTTTCAGTCACTAGTTCGGTTCGGACAGAACTTGGTGTTGTTTGCAGGGATTTGTTTTTGTTTTACAGCAGGAATAAAAGACGTCCTGTATGCGGCGAACACGTCCTTAGCTCCACACGGAACCGAACCGAACCGAGCCAGAACATGCCAGTCAGAAAGAGAGGTAAGCCGCTTGACTTCCCCCCGCAGGAGACGAGGCTAGCTCGGCTAACCTGCGCGGAGAAAGTCGGTCCTCAGCTCGGATAAACAAACACAAACACACAAACAAACACACACAAACACTAAACCGGACAGAACCCGAACCAGCGGCGGCACACACGGTTCGGTTTCGTCCCTCTCGAACCGGGAGAAGTGTGTTAAAGTGCAGCTAGCTTGTTAGCCTCTGATGCTAATAAGTTGTAAATGGGGCAGCTTGTTGGAACTAAAAATAAACTCTGAAAAAGACAAAAACATTTTAAAACGTCATCAAACAAACTTTAATATTTAAAACAAGCAAGTAGAAATATTTAAAAAAATATCCTCATTAACGTCACACTTTACTGAACTGAAAAAACTTAACTTTTACTGCCGGAAAAATTCCCAAAATGTTTGAAGAAATGTGATTTAAAACGAGTTTCTGACCAGAAGAATGAGGAATAAAATAAAATAAATCTCATCCTGCTGCATTTTTACTGCTTTATTTATTCAAATGTTTTCATCTGAAAAAGTTTAAAC
>NW_013952798.1:99450-100516 GCF_001266775.1 Austrofundulus limnaeus
AGTCTGGGTTCTGAAGTCTGGGTCAGTCTGGGTTCTGAAGTCTGGGTCAGTCTGGGTTCTGAAGTCTGGGTCAGTCTGGGTTCTGAAGTCTGGGTCGGTCTGGGTTCTGGAGGTTCTGTCCTCAGGACGTCCTGCAGGCAGTTCTTTAAAGACCTGATCCTCTGGTTCTGTTGGGTTCTTATTTGGACCAGGTCCTGGTTTGTCAGTCCAAACATGTGCCGGGCTTTGGGTTCTGATCCGTTTGTTGGGCTGAAAGAAACTAAAGTGTGAGCCGCATGTCAACAACAAAACAACAAAACAAACTTAAACAACAAAATAAACATTTAAAAACAACAAAATAAACATTTAAAAACAACAAAATAAACATTTATAAACAACAAATCAAACAATTCAATAACAAAATAAACTTAAATAAACAACTAAACAAACCTTTAAAAACAACAACAAATAAACAACAAAACAAACCTTTAAAAACAACAACAAATAAAGAGTTAAAGGATTGTTTTCTTGTCAGATATAAACAGGAGCAGCAGTGAGGTGATGAAATGTTTGTTGTGTTGGACACGTCTCTGTGGGGTCAAAGGTCACAGTGTGCTGAGGAAGAGGAAGATGAAGATGAAGATGAAGATGCAGGTTTAGTTTCAAACGTTTGAATCTTGTTTATAAAATGAGTGAAACCGTTTGTCTGAAATGATGCGTGAACTCACTGAGCTCAGGAGCTTTAACTCCTGAGAAATATCCTTTATAAACAGGATGTTCATCAAATGTTTGGTCTGGTGAAGTTTGTGGGTCTTTCTGATAAAATAACATTTAAACTCACTCCTAGAGAACATAAGGTTTAATTTTTCTGGATGACAAACAGAGACCTATCTTTGATAAGGGACAAATAAAAGTTGTGTTGGAGGTAAAGACTCACAGCTGTGTCGTGCACTGAGGAGCGTTTCTTCAGGAGGAGCGTTTCTTCAGGAGGAGCGTTCCCTCAGGAGGAGCGTTCCCTCAGGAGGAGCGTTCCCTCAGGAGGAGCGTTCCCTCAGGAGGAGCGTTCCCTCAGGAGGAGCGTTTCTTC
>NW_013952798.1:104001-106184 GCF_001266775.1 Austrofundulus limnaeus
TTCTTCAGGAGGAGCGTTCCCTCAGGAGGAGCGTTTCTTCAGGAGGAGCGTTTCTTCAGGAGGAGCGTTCCCTCAGGAGGAGCGTTTCTTCAGGAGGAGCGTTCCCTCAGGAGGAGCGTTCCCTCAGGAGGAGCGTTTCTTCAGGAGGAGCGTTTCTTCAGGAGGAGCGTTCCCTCAGGAGGAGCGTTCCTTCAGGAGGAGCGTTCCCTCAGGAGGAGCGTTCCCTCAGGAGGAGCGTTCCCTCAGGAGGAGCGTTCCCTCAGGAGGAGCGTTCCCTCAGGAGGAGCGTTCCCTCACTGATAAACTCTGACAGATCTGTTTGAAAACAACTCTCTGAACATAGATTTAAATAAAGTTTCCTGACCCTGACCACAGTCTCTGGTAGTTCAGGAGGAGCTGTCAGGACTGACCCTGCAGCTGCTGTCCTGCTGAAAGTCCCGCCCTGCTCTGCTCTGATTGGATAAAACAGCTCTGGAGTTTGTCTGATTCGTTGAAAACAGTGTTTAATCCATCAGGGTCCCGCTGCCCTCCTGACAGAACCACTTCCAGTCACACCAGTTAGGCTGGACTCTTTTGTTTTGTTGGTTTTTAAGAAATCAGGTAACATTTGCGACCCTGCTAGCTGTTGTTTTCACAATCCCAGGTATAATCTAAGGCACAATCCCAGGTATAATCTAAGGCACAATCCCAGGTACAATCCCAGGCACAATCCCAGGCACAATCCCAGGCACAATCCCAGGCACAATCCCAGGCACAATCCCAGGCACAATCTCAGGCACAATCCCAGGTACAATCCCAGGTACAATCCCAGGTATGCAAGGGAGCTTTATGACGTTCCATCTGGTGCGTTTTTTCTTTTTTTCATTGCGCACTGCTTATGTGCAGCTCTGTTTATCCTACAGTCATGGCCAAAAGTTTTGAGAATGACACAAATATTATATTTTCACATGATGTGCTGCCCTCTGGTTTTCATGTATGTCAGATGTTTTCATCACGTACAGAAATACAGTTGCAATCATATAATGAGTAACAAAAGCTTTGATTGACAGTTAGAATGAGTTAATGCAGCTGTGTTGACCCTCTTCTTCAGGACCTCTGCAGTTCTCCCTGGCATGCTCTCAACCAACTTCTGGACCAAATCCTGACTGATAGCAGTCCATTCTTACAATCAATGCTTGCATTTTGTCTGAATTCCTAGGTTTTTGTTTGTCCACCCATCTCTTGATGATTGACAAGATTTCAATGGGATTAAGATCTGGGGGGTTTCCAGGCCATGGACCCAAAATCTCTGTTTTGTTCCCTGAGCCAGTTAGTTATCACCTTTGCTTRATGGCAAGGTGCTCCATCATGCTGGAAAAGGCTTTGTTCATCACCAAACTGCTCTTGGACGGTTGGGAGAAGTTGCTCTCGGAGGACATTCTTTATTAATGTCTGTGTTTTTAGGTAAGACTGTGAGAGAGCCGACTCCCTTGGCTGAGAAGCCCCCCACACATGAATGGTTTCAGGATGCTTTACAGTTGGCCTGAGACAAGACTGGTGGTAGCGCTCACCTCGTCTTCTCCAAACAAGATGTTTTCCAGATGTCCCAAACACTCGTAAAGGGGATTCACCAGGGAAAATGACTTTACCCCAGTCCTCAGCAGTCCACTCCCTGGACCTTTGCAGAATGTCAGTCTGTCCCTGATGTTTTTCCTGGAGAGAAGTGGCTTCTTTGCTGCCCTCCTTCAGACCAGGCCTTGCTCCAAGAGTCTCCACCTCACAGTGCGTGCAGGTGCACTCACACCTGGTCACACCTGCCTGCTGCCATTCCTGAGCAAGCTCTGCACCGCTGGTAGCCCGATCCCGCAGCTGAAACACTTTTAAGAGACGGTCCTGGTGCTTGATGGTTCTCTCTGAGAGAGGAGTAAAAGAAGCCATTTTTGTGAAGAAAGACCGTCCATCATTAAACAGAGGTGGAGGCCTCCGTTTTCAGTTGTCCCCCTCCTACAGTGCTGCTATTGCCAGTATCACTCCACCCCCTGTTAACAATAGGTGTTAATTAGGTGTCAACGATAGCCATGTGATGTGAGTATCAGTCACATGGAGGCACAGCTTGAGGAGTAGGTGCCTGGAGTCAACCTACTTCACGTACGGGGGGCAATATTATTGGCAGAAACATGGGTGTGCCATGGGATCCCCAGTTT
>NW_013952798.1:110517-117007 GCF_001266775.1 Austrofundulus limnaeus
CACACACACACACACACACACACACACACAGTCTGGTTTGTATATCGCTGTGGTGACCATGCATTGACTTCCATTCATTTTTTTTGGAAATTTTATAGCCTAACCCTGACAATTTACCCTAAAATATACCTCACAGGTACCTGACCCTAAAACTAACCTAAACTCAATCCTCACCTTGGTCCTAAACCCAACCCCCCACCAATAATTGCATGTTTGACCCCACAAGGCTGCTTTTCCAGAAAATTGTCCCCACAATGTAGGAAAAACAAGGCCACACACACAGAGACAGACAGACAAATATACACTCACTCATTCTTTGTGTGTGACAAACATATTTTACTTCTATACTTAGAAATTTTTCTCACTCATTAATTCATTACCTTTTTAAATCTAGAAATCATTTCTGATCGCACAGGAATCACACAAACCTATCCATTACAGACACAGGGTCAACAAAATGTTATAAATCAGCTCTGAGACAGAAAATTAAGATTTTATCCAACACTTAAGTTAATTGTAGGATTAAATCTTAAATTATTCACATTTTCAACTGTATTTAAACTGAGATTAGATTAGACGTGTGGAATCTGGTGATGATCATTTAATTTTAATCGCAACTTTGAGTCATTTTTGCCAGCGTTCTCGAGTATTTCTGTGAATTTGATAATTATGGACCCAGTTCTTTGCTTTAAATTTTAAAATGCAAGTGGAACGTTTGTAACTTTTCCACAGAACCCCACTTTAAAAAGGCTGGATTGTCCCTTTTTTAAAATAGTGTTCTGAGATGTTCTGTGTGCAGCCCATCGTCGTGAGAACACAGCATGTTTTGTTTAACAATAAAACACATTGTGTGAGCAACAAGAGGAACCTCTGCTCTGGAGTTGTATCTCGTGCTCCTGTTGCTTTTTAATGACGCAGACAGGTTGTGTGTGTCCCTTTGTGTGAGTTTGCCAGGGGGAGTTCTGGGTGGTTAAAGCATGACTTGGTTCTGAACACACCCTGCATGTCACATGTAGTGGACCAGACTCTCGCAATGTAGGAATTTAAAAAAAATCAAGACAAAAATAGCAAATGCTACCTTTGCAGGCAGAGTGAGCGGTTTATTCAAACCCCTGAACTCTCCGGCTATGAGCAGCTCTCTTAGTCTGAACTCCAGAACAACTAAAGACTTGTGCTAAGTAATCAGTGTAGCTAAAGACCTGATCACCTCTGTGTAGCAGCTTAAACCTCAGGATAACTAAAGACCTGGGGCCGTATCTATCAAATTTCTTAGACTGGATTTGAATGCCCCTTTTACACTAGTGCCACTTAGTGTAGTGTCGGTACGGTTCCAAGCCATTTCCATTAGGCCTGATTCATGGAACCAACCCTTTTTTTAAGTACTGCTTCGTTGTGGTTCCAAGCGGTCCCAGTCGACACCAAAATGCGACGTCACAACACTGCTCGTCTCTGATTGGCTAGGGGGTGGAGTCACTTGTTGCATCTAAGCTGCATTTACAACAACTAAAGGTGCCATTCTTTTCAATTGTAGCAGCTACATTAGTCGTGTTTCCATCCAGTTTTAATTTGAATTTTTAGCGAATTTTTTAAATTTTGCTAAAAGGAAAAAAAGAAGAAATGCTAATCAGACGTGTTTTCATTAACCGCCTTGATGCGCATCAACCAGGTTACGCATAGAGTAATTACCGTGTTTATTCAAGTATAATACGTAAAATTTAATCCATAAAATCATGCACAAATTTGGGTGGTGTGGGGGGGGGGGTAGTACTATACTTAGATAAATATTTTTGCTGATGTATTTTAACTGAAATATCAGCGTCATTCACAAAATCCCAGAGTCCGGAAATGAAACCATGTCGTAAAAAGCAGTTGAAGCGAGTTTACCTCTAAAACTCCTTCGTGCCTCTGAGCGAGATAGTAACAGATCCAAGCAGGCGACATGATGAGAAAAAAAAAGAGAAAAAAAGGCAGTCCTGCAGCTAAGTAAGGATAACGAACTAATGATATTAATGTGCGACCGGGCCGCTCCTGGGACAACAACAAACACATGGTCGGCTATGGCTGCCGTCTACCGGTGTTCTGTAAAAGTTGGTCTACCTGAAAAAAGTTTCCCCACCAGAGGGGGCACTCGTGAGACACAGGATGAGATTGCTGTTGAGTGGGATTCTGATGCCTTTATTACAGAGGAGGAATACCAGAAACTTTTAATGATACTGATGATGGTTACCCTGATGTTGAAGGCTTTTATTCAGCTTCATCCACACTTGTTAGAGCCACATATCTGTTTGTTATATCACACCAGTTAACAAAAGAACATTGATAGCTTTTGTTGTAGTTTTACATTTGTTGTTGTCTACCTTTTTAGTACATATGCTGTTAAAATAAAAATTAAAAACTGATACAAACGTCAAACGATTATTTTACTGATAAATATCTAAAGACTGCAAAGACTGAAAAATCCTGAAGTCCGTATGAAATTAGAGGTAGTATGAGAATTAATTTTTTTATGCTTTTTAGGCTAAAAATAGGGGGGGTGGGGGTCGTATTATACATGAGATCGAATTATACACGAATAAATACGGTATGTCAGACACATGGCTGTGGTAAACAGGAAGTACAAGTCACAAAACTCACAGGGATGCATCCCAGGACAGTGGAGAGAAGTTATCAGGAATGTTGTGTTTACTCTGTCATATCAAATAGTTTTGGTGATGTTACATGCTGTCTGGAGACAAACAAAAAGAAATGTGATTCTCTTCATGTTAACGGGAATAACAGAAGACGCCGACAGCAGGAGGAGGATCCAGCTGCAGCCGTGGTTCAGACAGACAGTGAGAACAGTTGATCAACACTGTGAGGTAAATTTTCACTATGTCAGAACTTATTCGGCAAATGTGTTTCCGTTTCTCATTTAGTGCATTAACTCTTTTTCGAAAAACCCACAAACCACCTCCACCAATCGCCCAAAACACACCGGACTGCTACATCAGTGGAAAAGCACCTGAACTGACCCGTTCCGACACTACACTAAGTGTCACCAGTGGAAAAGGGGACTTAATGTGGCAGGATGAATTGCACCTGCTGGCAGGATAATTGTGGTGTGGCAGCCGATGACACTAGAGGGTCCTCCCTATAAAAAGCAGGGGTAAACTGCAGGTTTAGATTAGATTGGTTGGCTGAGGCACGTCACCGTGTGGTCCAGTGTTGTGCCTGCTGGGTGCCAAGTGCAGATAACTGCCGGCATGTTTGCCCTCACCACTGATTGTGGGTGTAGTGGCTGCTGTGGCCAGAGTTTGTGTTCTTATGTGATCTCCCCACAAGTGAGAAAGAGATTAGCATGATCAGTATGTGGACACTATGCACTGAATCTTACTGTTAGTAAATTGCCTTAAACCTGTTTTTTAATATTTTATCAGGAATTGTGGGTGGCAGCTTTAACTTGACCCCATCAGCCCCGCTGCTGCTTTGCCTCAGTTTATTCTCTCCTGTGTTCCTACAAAATGTTTGACTGAGGTGTGGCGCTCGAGACACGCCCACGCCACGGAGGAGGGGAAGCAGAGGTTTACTATCCAACAGTCTATCAATTGTTGCTCTGCTGATGAAAGACCTCTTTTAAACCATAACTTCCCAATTTTATCTGTAATTTAATAACTGTCATTTAGTATTTTGTTTTTCTTTTTCTAATTTTCTTTTTATTTCATTTTCTTTTAGCTCAGTGCTGAGGACCGGTGATGGTGGTGTGGTTGACCTGGATGGCGGTGTCCCTTTTTTTTGTGTGTGTGTATGCGTGCGTGCGGTGATCAACACAGGTGGAGGGAAATCCAAGGAGTGAGTGTAGTTTCACATGTGTTTGTTGTAGTTTCTTTTTGGGAGCCGCTCGTCCAGAACAGGTCTGTTGGCACCTACCGGTAAGCCTCAGTAGCTGAGCATTAGTTGTTTTTTTTTTCTTTTGTTTTCACTTTTGAACAGAAATACTTTATCTGTTTTTCACATTTTGTTTTTAATAAAATAACTTTCTGTACTTGAAAACCGTCTCCTGCTTTTTGCAAAACCATACCTGTGTGTCTTGACTTTTGATTTTCTGGGTGAAAGTTATTGGTTGTTGGTGACAACCAAACTTTAATGTTATAGCCCCAGAAGATCACCACTTGCCACATTAAGTTCTGAGAATTTCCTAAATTTACTCCTACTTTCAGTCTTAAGTGTAAAAGCAAGTTATCAAAATTCTCCATTGTCCTCCAAKAATATGATGAACCACCTCAAACTGCAAGAGGGCCTGAGCTCCCCCACCTGAGTATGCTTCTCAGTTATAATATACAGATTAACTAAAATAACTTGTGGAAAATAGGTTTAGCCATGCAATACAATATTAAGGGAAAAAAACGATTACACATACCATTCAGTGTACCAGTACCTGAGACAATGCCAACCCCATCATGGGGGAAATGCCATTAGTGGTTTGGGGGTTAGGTTTAGGAATAAGGTGATTTGCCTATAGCTTAGCACCATTTAGCATGTCAACAAAGCTTTCCTTTCTCCCTTCAGCAGTCTTAGTGACCAAAGAATGTCCCACACAGCATTCATTTCTAATATACAGAAGTCAAGCAGGATAAGTTTCTTACCTCCTGAGAGTCCGTCAAAATAGGCTGCAGCCTTGCTTTCACTTGTCTCTGGTTAGGCTTACCTGTCTCAGAAAGTTACCAAAACTGAATGGTAAATGGTAAATAGACTGTACTTATATAGTACCTTTCTACCCAATCAGGACACTCAAAGCTCTTCACACTACAATCTGTGTCCTCATTTATCCATTCACACAGCACTCTATTAGGTCTCTACAAAGCTAACATGTACAATCAGCTATGGAGACTAWTCAGTGCCAATCACATTCATACACTGATGGGACACACATCAGAGGCATTAGGGGTGAAGTTTCTTGCCCAAGGACACAACAACTGAGACAGCTGGACGGGGGATAGAACCGGCGACCTTCCGGTGCCGCCCCAAACGTATGTGCTGCTCAGGATGGGAGACTGTGATGAAGATTCAACACAATCTGTTGGCTTTCTTAGGTTGATTGATTCTTTTGTGTACCGTGCCCTGAGACATTTTGTCTATATAAATAAACTGAATTGAATTGAATTATTATTGAATGAATCTGCTCACCCCCACCTCACTGATGTAAACTTCAGATGAAATGTGACAGAGCATTCAGGCTGAGGTTGCTTTKRAAAAATATCAGCTCTTATGTATGCTGTAYCACATAGTGAAAAGGCCTGGGTCGGATATGAAAGAAATCTGATCAGTCACGTTCAGACTGTCATTAAAAAAATCTGACATGGGTTGCATGGTGCAAAAAAATGAATTTGGGTCTCATTAGCTTGCAGTGAACATGGCCTATTTGTTCATAACTGTTGCTCAGAACTTCTCTTCAAAATTCCAGAACAGCTCTTTAAATATAAGTTTAAATATTAAATAGAAAAACCAAAAAGCTCAGATAAACATAGCAATTAAAAACATGAGTCAACTATTTAACTTTAAGTTAAACCTCCGTACATAATGCCTTCCTTGTTCTGGTGGTAAATTATCCTGCTTCTTGTGCAATTTTGCTATATTTTGTCTTTTTATGTGGAAATAGGAATATTTCTATATAGTTGAAGATCTTTTTGATTAGAAGGAAAAATAAGTCTTTGATAATTTCAGTTCCTCATTTATATTGAGAGACAGCACAATAAATATATTTGATTCAATGGAATAATTTATGTATCTTCTACTTGTTGTCTGCTAATTGAAAGTGGGTCAGTTTGTCAGGTACTGCCAGGCCACTTTTTCTACCCTGTCTGCCCTTGCTAGGTTCCTATATAAAGCTTTTTAGTCTGTAGGTTAAATCKGATTTTGAATCACTGAATAAAAATGTAAAATTATGTTTGTTTTTGTTTTTTCTCGTGAGAAACACGAGCTTTGTACATACAGTATGGTTTAGTCGTTAGCACAGAGGAAGTTGATTTTGTTTTTGAGTAGCTGCCAGACTTTCAGTGTGAAATCATGTCTGTGGTTTGTGTGTCTGTGCACAGGGGTGTGTGTCTGTCTGTGGTTTGTGGGGCTGCAGACAGGAAACACAGAGAAAGCAATAGAAACACTTGGGTGACTTATGTCAGTCAGTAACACATCATCTGCTACCAGTCAACACAACACAACAAACACCATGGTTTACAGTTCATTAACAGTTCCAGACACAGTTTACAGTCATCTGAGAAGAAGAACTGAGTTTAGTTTGTRTGAACATTAAAGGGCARCTGTTTAAGAAAAGGAACTCCCTGGTCTTTGTTTATTGAAACAATATTATTTGAACTCTCTTCTTCATCTCTTTCCGATAGTGACTCAAATTGATCCAAACCAGGGTTTTCAAAGTATATGAAGGTAACACTCTCCTCAGAAAGAAAACAAGCAACTGGCCCCCATAAAAAAACAACAACTATAAATCATATATATA
>NW_013952798.1:124840-132738 GCF_001266775.1 Austrofundulus limnaeus
CTCTCTCTCTCTCTCTCTCTCTCTGGGAGGTAGAGAGGGAGAGAGAGTCTCTTTCCTGTCCTCCAACCAGCCGGTCGAGGCAGATGGCCGCCTGTCCTGAGCCTGGTTCTGCTGGAGGTTTCTTCCTGATTAGCAGGGAGTTTTTCCTCTCCACCGTTTGCTCAGGATGGGAGACTGTGATGAAGTGATTCAACACAATCTGCTGGTTCTTCTTTAGATTATTCTTTTTTTATGTACACAACCCTGAGCCAACTTATGTTGTGAATTGGTACTATATAAATAAACTGAATTGAATTGAATTGAAGGCACTCTTTGTATGGGGACTGAATAGCCTCTAGTAACAAACCTCCATTCCCATGGAGCACCATCCCCCAACCACAYTGCTCAGGGAACAAAATCAAATGACTTTTCCAAGTTCACAAAACACGTAGACTGCCCCGGCGCACCCAATGATCCTAGCATGAGTAAAGAGATAGTCTGTTCTACTGAAGGAACAGAACCTGCATTGTTCCTTCTGAATCTGAGGTTGACCATTGATCCAGCACCCCTGAATAGACCTTACAGGCTGAAGAGTTTGATTCCCCTGTAACTGGAACACACCCTTCTTCAGTGCCCCTTTTTGAAGAGGCAAACCCACCTCAGCTTGTATCCTCGTGGACCACACCCAGATTAGAAAGCTGTCTTTGGTGAATATAAGTGATTTTGATCAGTGTTGTGATTTTTTAACAGTTATTATTGTTAGGCCTGGCTCCATTTCTCTGCACTCAAGTCATAACAGGTGCTGTGCTTAGCAGAGCTGAGACACAGTTCATCCAGATCAGCTAAATAGAAATCTACCTTTTATAAGGCTGAGTCTTCTCTCAAATCTCCAGTGGATCATTAGTCCCCAGAGGTGTCAAAAGTAATCCCATCACTCATATACTCAGGTAAAAGTATAGATACTAATTACTTTTTTAAAAGTAGAAGTATCAATTCAAGCTTTTTACTCAAGTAAAATATATAATTACTAGTTGTAAAACTACTGTAAGACTTGTTCTCAACACCATAATGACTATAATGCTGTAAAAAAATATTGACCAGGTCATCATTGTAAATGATAGCTTACATGGCAAAATAAAGTCTGTTGAAAAATTTGGGATGCACCAGGCCAGTGGTTCCTAACTTCAGAGGCCCCACCCCCACTGGCCTAGTATTGTTAACAGGCTTTTTTCTGAATAAGTGGATCTATCTTGAATTTGTAGGATTTGTGTGGTAAAAGTTAAAAGATGAAAATTTTCATCTTCTGTTGGTATTGTGATCTTTTGACACACTGATGACATCATTGTTTGCATATTTGTTTAATGAAAAAAAATCAAAGAGCTAAYTGATACAAATCTGCTAATACCTTGTTTATAAAATTTGGTTGGTTTATAGCAAAGTTATTGACAGTTACATTTCCCAAGTACCCCTAACATTAATGGTTAGGGATTTTGGTGTAATCCTGTATGTGAAATAATATTGTGTGTATTGAAGCTATCCAGTTGATCGACTTCTTGTCCGATGGAACTAGCAAGGAAGAGGAGAGTCTCCCCTGTCTCCTATAATAATAATAGTAATAATAATAATAATAATAATAATAATGACAGTACAGTATGTACATAGTAATAAATCTTTTTTAATAATAACTGTCAAAAAATATATAAAAAACTGTATAGTGGATCCTGTGTTCTGATTTCTCTCTTCTAATTTATGGYACAAACAAATAAAGATATGTCCCCAGTATCATAAGCCCTGTCCCAAAATCACACAAGCACACTTACAGCAAAACTCTCTCTCATTTTTTCCCATGCACCTTCCCTTTTGAACCAGTTCTCTCATAAAGACAGATGAAGATCATAGATCTTGATCAGTATTCACTTAAGGTCATCACAGACTGTTGGAAATGTGATCCTTGTTGAGAGGCCAAAAAGGCAAAGAGGCCTGTAAGTTTATTTCATGGTTTCTGCATTTGTTGTGCAAAATATCAAAAAGAAGAACTGTATCATTTTTTTCTTGTAAAGCACAAGGTCATCTCATTCAGCCACTCAGCCTAATCTACAAAGAAACTTGCAGGCTGATGGCAGGAACTGAAAGGGGTCTTACCAAATACAACCTACACTGCAAGACATCTGCAGATTCATAAGAACTGAGACTTCATGATAATGACGAAGTTACACTCTAGACATGAGTAAAAATGCCTCTTTAGAGAAACAATGGAGGTTCATCTCTTTGATGACATACATGCCTGTGCTGTCTGTAAACCTTTAAAGCCTTGCACGAAAAGATCTCAGACGTCATCTGCTGCTGTGTCTGTTGTTCTTCATATATTGAGACATCTTGGTAAACAATTTATCCAACACAAACATATTTTTTTATTCACAAACCTTTCATGTTCATAATCCATCTGCCTGTTTTACATTTATTGTCCACTTGATGGTGCAGTAGAGCACGTGATGCTCCTGTGTGGATCAGTTGAATGGAAAGCWTCAGTGCATCATGAAGCTTCACCTCACCATCTCTACTGAGAGGCACGTGTGAAAAGATAATTGATTTAATAAACAAGAAAAACAAAAGAGCAAACTACTTACAAAAACACACAAGTGTTTTTTGTGGCTGGGCCCCCTAATGCATGGGCCTGCCTGGCTTTACCTGGGCTTTTTGTATTGATATGAATTGTAAAAATGTTAACTAAAATGTTAATCTTTCTTTTTTTCATACAGCAAGTGATCAGCTGTGCTGGCGATGTTGTGTCGATAAAACACCATGTGTGTGTGTGTATGATTTTTAAAATTTGATATAAAAATCTTTTTCAAATAATTTGTAAATTTAAATTGTATGTTTTAATGCAACAAAATAATCAAATTTAAAAGGTAAAAGATAATAATACTTATACTTGTTACATGCTGCAGTGTTTCACCTACCATTAATGGGCAATGCCCCCCTCTCCGGCCCCTGAGCTCTTGGCTTTCAATAGTTGTGTCCCCCAGAGCAATTTAGTTGAATAGCCCTGATTTAAAGGCAGACAACAATGAACTGAATGACAAACACCTGGGGACAGACAGCGAGGAACAGGTAGGGTGGGGCAGGAGCAGAACCACACAGGCAGGTAGCACCGACACAAGGATGAATGACAAGGGACAAAAAAGCACACACAGACACTGATCCTCATAGTTAATGTGTTTTAAGATGGTTTTGGTATGACTAGATTAAAAACTGTTATATCAAATTGTTAGGATGAACAGAATGAAATGACCAACCATCTGTTTGTATAGAATGGACCAGTTTCAGTTTAGCTCTATAGAAATGAAACTAAAAGCAAAGAGCATGTACATGGTTCTGATTACTGGACAAACAGGGAAGTGTTGGACTACAAAAAACTACTGTAGATAGTGCCCYGCCTCTCAGTTCATGTTTCAAAACTGATTTAGAACAAAGACTTGACAGATAACATCTGAACCCTATGACCTGCAGAGCAACTTGGAAACTGACAATGTGCTGTTTGTGCTCGAACAAAGACAAACTCATCATTAAATTCATGCATTTTATTCATACAGTAGAAACACTGCAAACAGTACAATTTTGCAGAGAAAACATCTTTAAAAGTATAAGTTAAATAAGTTCCACGTTGGCGTGAGGATGTTGTTGTGTAAGCATGTTGTCATCACATTTTGCTCTGTTTTAGTCCCTTGTATTCGCTGTTGTCAGATGAAGTACCTAAACAAGAAAAATGTGAGAGAAAATCAGAACTCAGTTTTATGGAGATGCTGAATACTTTGTGTAATTATCAGAACTAAGACTACGTACACACTGCAGAATTTAACRCTCAATTCTGATTAAAAATTCTTATAAAAATCAGATTTTTTTGGCATGTTTGTTCACATTACATTTTAAATGCAACCTCTATCAGACTCCAGTGTGAAATCTACATGGCACTGATGCCCACAAAAGGATTGTGACATCACATTCAGCCGGCTGTTTGTTTACAAGTAGCTAAACCTGGATGCTTGAAGCATTTTGAGTCAATTAAATAATTACATGACCTGCTTGTTTAGTTGAGTGTTTATATCTGAACCTGCCTCTGACCAATGCACCGGTGCAGCGTTTTATTTTTGGAACAAAGTGATGAGCTAGAAGTAAAGGATTGATTGAGTAACTTTTGAGTCGATACGGTCCAACAACATTATACCATCATATGTTTCTGTGGATTCTCAGTCATCCAGGACATGGAAAATTAAAATAAAAAACGTTAAACATTTGGACTTCTGTTCTGTAGCTGAAGACTTGCGAAACCACAAGGTTTAAACTGCATGACTCGAGGTTAGTATTGCCATAATTACTTGCATCAATCTGCTCACCTCCACCTCAATGGTGAAAAAGCTGGATGAAATGCGACACTAGCATTCAGACTACAGTTGCTTTGAAAACATCAGATATATATCTGATTCAGCACTACATACTAAAAATGGCCTGGGTTGGATTAGAAAAAAAATCTGATTTGTCACTTTCAGACTGTCATAACAAATCAGATTTGGGTCACATTTGCCTGCAGTGTGAACATRGCCTAATTCAACATCTGTGAATTTCCTTAAACTGATGACAAAAGGCTGGTCCAAAAATAATTAGAGAAGCATGAAGAAACCAGTTTGTGATGAGCGGATATTTTTCTGCTTGTTCAGCCTTGAGCAGTTTTCAGTTAGTGAATGTACCAGAGCTGTTTTGTAGCAGTCACTTCCATGTGGACATTTTATTCAATTTTTTTTAGTGATTGAAGAAAACCKATGTTAGTTGAATAGACTGTCTATAGGGTGTTTAAAAACCAATTCAGAGGACTGTTCGGGCTCCCGCAGTCTGGCTCCTGGTTGCTGGGGCTTGTTCGCTGGCTGGGGTGGCTACCGGAGTCTGGGGGATGGTCGGTTGGGAGTGGGCACCTGGCCGTTGGTTGGGTGTGGGGGTGGTCCGGGGCATGGCTTTGCTGGGGCGGGGGGCTGGTTGGTTGGACTGGTGCAGCCCGGGCTGGGACTTGGCTGTCTGCTCTTCTCCACCCCAGACTGAAGGGGTCGACCTCCTGGGTTCGGGTGTGAGCTGCCCTCTGCAGGGGGTGGGAGCATATCCTGGACCTGGGGGAGTATAGAGTATGTATGGGGAGTGTGAGTGGATTGTGGCGTCCATCTTGTGTGTCTTTGAATGAGTGGGTGTGAGGATGAGGGTGGGACTGTATGAGTGTGTTTATGTATGCTTGTATTTTTGTCAGGCTGGGACTTGGGCGGCCCCTTCTTCTTCGGGTTCATTTGAGGGCCCACTGCTCCCCTGCCATGCTGTCCTCTGGTGGGTTGTGCCTTTGCCCGCCAGCGCGCTGGTGGCTCTCGTTGTCCGGGGCTGGGTGCTTGGGCGTGTGCCGGCTCGGCCCGGTGGCTGCCTGGTGGGACAGGGGTCCCTCTGGTCCTTTCGGGCCTTGGCCTGGAGGGGGGATGCGGCCTGGGGGCCCGGGCCTCTGTGTCCATGCCTGGATCCACTCTGGCGCGGTGAGTACCGGTGGGGCCTGTGAGTTCGTCGCTGCTGCCCCCAGGGTTTGCTGTATGTGGTCGCTGGTGGGGCTCTTCCGGCTCTCTCCGGTGGTCCTCTTAGGGGGATGGGCGGGCGGCCCTTCCGGCGCGGGTGTCTCTGGGGCTGCGTGCTTGGGGTCCCTCTTGGGGTCTTTGGCCCTGGTCTCCCTTATGTCGGCTACCTGCTTTGCGGGTCTCATCTGTGGTCCCCCACAGTCACTTTGAAACATTCCATTGGAGAGATCCATGCATGMTCACAACTGYACACAAACAGGTGTTCACATCCTGGGTTTTCTATTCGGGCACTGACTGAAGGGTATGTGCATATGTGTATGTGTGTATGTATGTATATGTGCATGTATATGCATGTGTATGTGTTTATACTGTATATATATATGAAAGTGTTTGGATATGTAGGTATGGGTATATTTATGTGTAGATATATAAATTTATATATGTATATGGGTATGGTTTTCAGCAAGGCTATAGTCATTATAATTATATAGATATGCATTTTTGTTGCTGTGGTTTTGCTATCTTTGTTTCTGTAGRTGTGGAGCCAATAAGTTGGGTGTGCTGTCTTGTGTTTTCTCAACATATATTTCACATATCTTCTAATCTCTCTTTCACTCTCTCATTACATTTCACTTTTTTCTTTCTCTTTCTTACTCTCCTATTAAAAAAAGGAAAAACAAGCCACTGATGATGAAGGAGCTAAGATACCAATATTCTGAAATTCAGTTCTGCTTTCTACTGAAGTGGCAAAAAAAAAAAATAAAATAAAAATAAAAAACAATTCAGAGGACAAACAGAAGTTTGAGGAGCTGGTAAAAGGAAACTGCATTTTCCAAAGAGAAATATTTGCTGTTCTTTGAGAGC
The DNA here is from genome assembly GCF_001266775.1 of Austrofundulus limnaeus. Classification (NCBI taxonomy): domain Eukaryota; kingdom Metazoa; phylum Chordata; class Actinopteri; order Cyprinodontiformes; family Rivulidae; genus Austrofundulus; species Austrofundulus limnaeus. The sequence goes on from NW_013952798.1 coordinate 131,281, forward strand.
AACTAGGCTCCAGCAAACAACAGTTAGTTGAAGGACAAAAAAAAGTTTTTGTGTTTTCTTCTTTTGATTTCCACGGAAGCCAAGACCAAACATTTCCTGCATAGAATTTTTCCCATGGTTTTCTAGAGATAACAAGTTAATTATGTCATTATCACAAAATAACGATGACCATTTTTTTGAGATAACGACGTGATTATTTTTTCTTGACTGCTTAGTTTTGTAGTGTTTTTAAAACCAACTCAAACTGAAAATGTCATATCGGGGAGAATCTGACATTGATCTCAGACTGAAGTTTTAGWTTGTTTGTCTTGTACAGATAATTTTCAGATCAGCCCTCATCATTTAAGGAGACAACTGGCCTGACTGCAGCTCAGCAGGCGTTTACACAGTGATCAACGGACCAGCTGAGGGAACCAGGCTGTTTCCACGGGCACCAGACAACTCGTTATTTTGAGRAAACCATTGGGAAGTGACCTCATTATCTTGAGAAAGCACTCATAGATATTTTGAGATAATGTATTTATGTAAGGGAAAACATTATATGTGGAAAACTTCCACTCTCGGCTCAAGTAGGTTTCAACCTCTGTTTCAGGACATTAAAGGTTAGAAGCGTGTTGTGAAGCTTTRTGAACTGACACAGAAAACCCTGTAACTGTTAGCCATGCTAAACATGCTAAGGAATCTAAAAAGATATTAAAATGTCAGCACAGGGATCATTTAGATTTTTTTAACTATAAAAAATAATCACAATTTTTTTGTTGTAGAGCTGTGTACACCTCCATTTTTCCTCTTTCTCACACAAGGTGATGTTTTCTTTGTAATTGACTATTATCAGCAGAAATGATAAGAGTGTAACTATAGTAAAATGGAAAAATAATGTAATATTACATCTGTGGGATTGTTAATCAGATATGTTTGTTTTCTGGTTTATTACTTTGAATCCTGCAGAAGTCTATTTTAAATTGTTTGTCCATGGAAAATAACCCAATTTTGTCAAACTATTTCTGTTATTCAGGTTCAGTTTGTCAGAAAAAATCGGTTTTGTCATTAATATTATGGATCCGTTTGTCAATATTGTCATGATTTAGTTTATTTATCAAGGCCCGTATTTATCAAACTTCTTAGAATTACTCTTCATTTGCGGCTGTGTCGCAAAGCTGATGCTGGATGATGTAGTTAGAAAAACACCTGCATGGACCAATCACTGCCTCTGATTTTATGTTCAAGAATATTGTCAGAAAAATGTTAAGATAAAACTGTGAAAATCCTAAAATAAGTTCACTTTCAACACATTAATGTTGTCACCTTGTACTGATTGTCTGTAAATTACATCAAATGTCCTCATTTGCATCATGAAAACAGATGAAGATCTCACAATTTTTTATATCAAAAACTCAGCAGCTTTAATTATTTTATGTCTCAGAGCCTGAGGTAATGTTGAGCTGCTCACTCCGATCC
>NW_013952798.1:135298-140441 GCF_001266775.1 Austrofundulus limnaeus
CTCTCAGACTGCAGGTTTACTTGTGGTTCCTCCAGTTTCTAAHAGTAGAATGGGAGGCAGAGCTTTCAGTTATCAAGCTCCTCTYTTGTRGAACCAACTTCCAGTTTCTGTCTGTGAGGCTGACACTCTGTCTACTTTTAAGATTAGACTGAAGACTTTCCTTTTTTGATAAATCATATAGTTAGACTTAGGTTTCCTGGATTACTCTACATTTCTACTGCTACAGTATAGGACTCAGACTGCTGGAGCACAAACTGAGCACATATCCACACTCTGCTGTTGTCTTTAGTCTCTCTCCTCAATGTTTATTGTAATTATTTCTATCAATATCAGGTTTTTTCATTGCCTCTTCCAGAAGAAGGTGCACCTGGACCAGTCCTGAACCGGTTCTTCTGTGTTTCTCTGTTTCTTTCCTGTCCTCCAACCAGCCGGTCGAGGCAGATGGCCGCCTGTCCTGAGCCTGGTCCTGCTGGAGGTTTCTTCCTGATTAGCAGGGAGTTTTTCCTCTCCACCGTTTGCTCAGGATGGGAGACTGTGATGAAGTGATTCAACACAATCTGCTGGCTTCTTCTTTAGATTGTTCTTTTAATGTACAGTGTCCTGAGACAACGTATGTTGTGACTTGGCGCTATATAAATAAACTGAATTTAACTGAATAAAAGATTGTTTTTTTTCCTCAATGAGAATGGAAGTACCCCTTAAACAATTCATTCACATTTTACGTCTCCTTTGTCTGCACCTCACAAGTATGTGTCCAACAATACGTGTTTATATCTACATGTGACAACAACCTCTACCATTTMCACTGAACTGAGGTTTATTCAGTCATTTTTGAGAAAACATCATAATAAAATAAAAGTTCAGAAAACYGAATGGTCGTATTTCCTTGTATTTRGCTGAGTTTCAGTACTTTGTAATTTAATACTGTTGAATGAAAAAGATTGCATGCAGGTGAGCATATTCACACAGCAGGTGAAAGGTTTGTGTATTTTTATGAATCCTATCATGTAACGTTTGTTTTGATATATCCTGACTTTCTTGTGGAACCTGGCACACAATCTTTTTGTGGGTACACACTGTTTACACAAAAGCCCCTSAACTCAAGATCATAATGTAAGTACTGAGTCCTTCAACCTCAGGGTTAGGTGTCTGTGGTACAACAGTCCACACAAGTGGCATTTCTTAGAACCCACCTGCTTTTGCGTTTGCAGACACACACGATGGTTGTCACAATGATAATGACAGTAACTGGGACCAAGACCGCAATGAGAATGATCCATTTGGTATCTGAAAAAGAACATTTATAATGAATAAATAGAAACAAAACCTTTTCTTTTAGATAAATTTGTTTGTGTTAGCCAAAAATGAAATAAGATTAAAACTCTTGTGATGTACATTATGTACACATTCGATTATTTTTTCTTCAACGTATCATTAAAATTCATTCTGTGGTTCATGAGTTATTTTACTAACWATCACATGCATTCACAYACARCAYAATGCTGTRTAACAATGTCAATCTTTCTGCTTTAGCAAGRAARATTTTCAGTTTGCCATCAGAATTTGGAATGATTCATACCCAGCCCTTCACTTGKTTTTTTCTCCACTTCACAGTGTAGACCCTCAAAGCCCTCTGCACATTCACAAGTGTATGTGTCGTCAGCTCCGTCAACGCAGGTCCCATGGTTCTGACAGGGTGAACTCAAGCAGGGACTTGCTGCAACACACACCAACACACAGGTCACATGAAGCCTCCATTCAGGTTTAAAGCCCATTTCTATGTTCATGGTGATGACTGTGGCCTAAAACCTTTGTAGCAGTCCCGTTTGAAATTGAAGATGGTGCAGATGTATCCCTCCTGGCAGGTCTTGGGCTGGCACGCAGCCCCTGTTCTGGTACACTCACAGGACTGAGAACAGTCTTCTGTTACAAACTTCTCACCGAGCTGCAGAAAGGAAAAGAGGAATGAGTTCAGACAGACAGACAGACAGACAGACAGACAGACAGACAGACAGACAGACAGACAGACAGACAGACAGAACTCACAGGGTAGTATCGGTTCAGAAAGGTGCAGCCACACTCTGGGTATGGAACACACATCCCCTCACTCATGACAAATCCCGCAGCACACTGACACCCTTCCACACAGGATGTGGTCTCACACTCAGAGGGGGCGGCCATGTYGGCGCAGGATGCTGGACATGCTGACATACAGGAGGAGTATGTGCTGTTGGCACCACAGTGAAGATCTGAAAGGCAAAGACTGAGAGTTAGATGTGTGAGACACAAAACACACTCAAAAACTGAAATTCATCTCATATAACGTTAAGCCCAAAAATGTTGGGATGTTGTTTAAGATGTAAATAAAACCAGAATGCAATGATGTGAAAATAAAATATTTTATTCACAATGAAACATAATAAACTTAATGAGAATTTGTTCATTTTTTTCCCCCCAAATGAGACCCTTTTAAAATTGAAAGCTGCAACACGTACGGTTGGGACATGGGGAAACAAAAGGATTTAAACATTAATTGATATTTATATGAAATAGCATTCTCGACTAGTTGTGTTCATTGGTAGCAGGTCAATAACAGGACTGGTTTAAAATGTCTATTTTAGAGAGGCTGAATCTCTGAGAATTAAAGCAGGGCAGAGGTTCACCATGGTGAAAACTGTTTCTAAAACTGGAACATTTTCAGTGTGAAGCTCTATTTTTTGTTTGTGTATTCTGTGTTTTTTGTCCTTTGTGCTTTGTTTTAGTATCTGATTACTCTGTGTCAGCGTAATTTACCTCTTCTCTCCGTGGCACACCTGATCCTTGTGTTCCTTCCCAGGTGTTCTCAGTAGTCCCTTCATTTACTCACCTTCAGATTTCATGTCCTGTCCACTCCCCTGTGGCTCCATCGCTTCATTGTGTTTTCCAGAGTAGTCTAATGTTTTCCTTTGTCTTGTCCCGCCGGGCATTAAGTTATATATATTAATAAGTTTTTAGCTGCCACATTAGTGCACTTTTTATTAAATAAACGTTTTACATTTTGAACCTGAAGCACACAGTGTTTTTGTGCCTGCCTCCTGGGTTCATCTTTGCAAAACATGACATTAAGAATTGTTCCTCAACACAAATGTGGGAAAAGTTTGAATATCCCATCATCTTCAGTGAATAATATTAAAAGATTTGAAGGCTCTGAAGAAATGTCTGAGCTCATGAGGCTGATGGTCACGAGCTCAGGGACACTTCCACTCACTGGACCTCAGGTAAGAACATGTTCGTATTCTTATCCTAAATTTCTCTTACTTTTGTTCGTACAAAGGGTTCGTATGAACATGTCACGTCAGATTCAACAAACTCTTCTATCTTCAGGRRAAGTGTGTAAATGAGCTGTGTAAATTACACCCGTTCGTATCCAGCTGCTCGTGCACGAGGACAGGTTATTTACATAATTACCACCCCAAAAACACCATATAAGGCTATGTTTCCTCTGCCCGGCATACCAGGAAGTGTCCATTCATAAATGACATCGCAAAGTAAAAAAGAAGAACTTTATGAGTTCGGAGATTAAAGTCCTGCTGTCAGAGACCCAGAAAAAAAAAATCGGTCATTTTCAGCAGCATCAGACCTGCTAAAGATGAGGAATGAAATGACGACTGCTGTTAAAGTCGTGTCTCCTGTGGGTCGTGTACAGACACAGAAATAAAAATCTAAATCATATTCATCTCTCTCTAGTCCAGCTCCGGTTTTTCTTTGGTCAAATATTTTTAATTCAAGTGTAAACAACTGTGCTACATAGKTTTCATTTATTCAGAAGAAGAGCAGTCGCGCAGCGCTTCCACAATGTTTTCTCTTCATTTCTTTGAGTGTTCCTGAAAGCCAMCAAGTTGCACTTTGGAATGACCTTATTATTGTATCATGTTTTTGATCTGAGTTTGTTTTACAGAATGAAATGTCTGAATGAGTGCTCATCCAAGACTGGTGATTCCATACTTTTTGCCAGGGGTTGTAATAAATGAAACGTTCAAGCCCACCGTATGTTTTTTTTTTTTTTTTTGGGAGGGGTTGCATGCACTCACCAGCTGAGTATATTTGATATTTTCTTCAAAAGCCACACACAAATATCTGCCTTTTAGTCCAACATTGTGGACGGTTTTATTTTTTTAACCTTTGTTTCTTTTGTATTTTTCTGATTAAACCTGTTTTCCACATCTTATAACTGAGAATAACAGTCAGGTGGGGAGGAGGACAGCTGTAATCTCTGTCTCCTCAGTTCATCTCAGACCCCTAGTGGTAACTCTGAACCACTGAAGAGTCSTCTGGAGCAGTCTGAACTTTTCAGGAGAGTAAGAGTGATTCTTAGACTTAAGAATTTTCATAACTGTCACTTACACTTAAGTCTGAGAGTTGGAGCAAATCTGAGAATTTTTCAGCACTTAAGTCTAAAAATCCACTCTAAGAAGTTTTATAAAWACAGGCCCTGATGTTTTACAGCAGGAAGCATGACACTGCTACAACTGTTTTGATTTTCCTAAAAACTGAATATTTTTTAAACATTTAATCTATTTACTATGTCCCATTGTGAATAAAATGAGTTTAGAGGATTTATTTTCATTGATTTCTGTTTATAATTTACATTTAACACAAAGTCCAAGCTTTTAGGAGATAGGATTGTAGTTTTCAGGTCCAGGCCCTGATTTCATGCCAACTCTTACCACAGTCCAGCTGCTGCCTCCAGGATCCCAGTTTGACTCCGGCCTCCTGACAGGCTGCAGCGTACGCTTCATAACTGCCACAGCGCAGCTCTTCACTGCCTTGCTCCGCACACAGGTCGAACACACAGTCACTGAAGGGACAGAGGCAAATGACATACTCAGATATTTTCTGTGACTAAATCTTAGAAGAAACAACATTTATTTCCCTGTCAAGATTAAAGTCAAATTGTTGATTAAAATAAAATCAAAACAAAAAAAGGTTTAAATAATATTTGCAATATATTCTTCTCATTTTGTAAGTATTCTGCCATTCTCCTATGAAATTTGTTTAGACTTTTATATAAATATTTTATATTTTTATTCTAGAAATAAAATTTGAACTTCTGTGACAAAAAAATCTAACTATTTCTGTTAAAAATGACTTTTCTGTTGTTATT
>NW_013952798.1:140800-155331 GCF_001266775.1 Austrofundulus limnaeus
TGTTCTGTAAATTTAAACTTTTTTTCTTATAAATAAATTTTTATTTACAAATGTTTTACTTTTTTTAGTCAGTCCATAAATATATTTCACACATTTTGCACATTCAGTTTTGACTTTCTGTAATCAATATTTTGACTCTTCAGATCTCACTTCTTTCTAAATAAAATTCTGACTTTATTAAAAAAAAACAATTCTTCAGCTATATTGAAAGAAAAAACAAAACAAAACCTGTAAATATTGTGTGTTTTTCCCTGGTTTCAACATTTCAACTAAAATGAATTATTCTCCTACATATTTATTTGTTTGTTTGTTTGTTTGTTTGTTGTCTCCACAGAGTAGTCCTAATACTAAATCAGAGCTCCCAACATTACATTTTACACACACACAAACAGAGTACTGACTCCTGGTAGGCTGCAGGTGGTAAAGTGGCGTGGCAGGCAGCAAACGGTCCCATTGGGTCAGACAGAGCTCCACACTTTTTCACACTGTTGTACTCATTGAGTTGAGACTGAGAACAGTCAGATGTCTCAAATCCAGAGTCTGGATCAGTTTCCACCTCTCGTCTACAAACAGACAGGAAAGGACAAAAAGCTGAGTGTTACCTGAGGAGGAAATTATGAGGGTGATTCTTATTGGTCATGTAAGATGTGGAAAGTGTAGCAGGCTCATCATCCAGTGTGAAGAGGACCTTACAGAGCTGGCAGWATTGCTTGTTATATAGCCATTGTTATGATTAGCTTAGCAAAATAACTGAAAAATTTTCTAAACCCATATTTGGTATACAATCCTCTGGTCCTTCAGATCTGCTATATCAGACAGTCTCCCTGCTAAYAGTGTGTAAAAAGTAAAAGTCTCAGTTAACAGTAGTCAAAGCCCCGACCTTCCAAATTCGAAGAATGTTTATAAGTTTAATTCTGAACCTATCTACWACCTGAAACCAGGTGTACGTGACAGCAGTGACTGCTGTAGTGACCTACCTGTGGGCGTGGACAATAGAACGGAGGTCAGACATTTTCGGTCCATCAGTCTGTCGGTCACTAACCCTCCAGCTTTCTCCAAACACATTCAGGTCCCGGACCACTGTTCCATCGGGCTTCATGTACTCATTTCTGGTGATACCATCGTAGTTCCCACACAGTCCTCTGACAGAATTCCTATACGTGCTGGGGAGTATGACCTCTGATTGGTGGAGAAAGAAATAAGCGGACCAAGACACAAAGGTAAAAAAGACTCATTTACATGCTTTAATAGGTTTTACCTCCACGGTTGTTTCCATCAAAGCGTACAGTAAGTCCAAAGTCGGTGGTGAGCTGGACCTGCTTTGAGTTCATAGTAATTGATAAGCCGCTGGCTGGACTGATAGGAGGTGTGACTCGCTCCCCATTCACCTGCAGCAGACACAGTCAAAGGTMAATTTTATCACAAGAAACAACACAAAGATGAAAACTAGAGACAGAAAAACCACTGACCAGAACAACTTTCTTCTGCAGGAAGCGAATGTCGACATTGTAGACATCAATGTACATCTGATCCAGAAGTGAAATTTTGCTGTTGCCCCCTCGCCTAATATTCTTCCCCCTCACCAGCAGGGGTGCCAGGTTGCTTGGCAGATTGTGGTCCTGAGTCAGGACGTAGGTGTAAGGGCCCTGGAAGTGATGCGTGAACCCATCAAATGTTCGATAGTGAGGGTCCCCAGAGATGCTACACCTGTCAAACTCTAGAGAAGACAATGATGGAGACAAAATGTCAAAACCAGCTCATTTTCACTGATAGTTTCATGTTTTGTCTCATACAAGTGTTGGACTCACTGGTGGGTAGGCAGTACAAGTCTCCATACTTGTCCAGAGCACAAACTGAGTTTGAGGTACAGCTGTGGTCCTTACATGTGATCTTTCCACCAAGGTTACAGGAACATGACTCAGCACATTTATCTGTCAGCCACGAGTCTCCCACCTACACACAAACACACTGGATTTACAGTATATACTCCTCAGTGTCTCTCTGTTTTCAGTGCTGTTTCATGAACAAAGGAAAATCTTAAACTTAATTCTGTTCTTTAATGCTAAAGGGATATATTTCCATTGGCGGTGCTAAAAGATTTATGCAAAACTTTATATTGTTTTTAGTGCTGGGCACGTTATCTGCGTTATCGCGTTAACGCAGTGGACACTTAACAGAGATAATTTTTTATCGAGCGTTAACGCAGTTATTGATTTATTAATATTTCTCCGTCGGATCTCTGTTCAGTGGGYAGCTAACACACACACAGACACACAAACTCAGTGGTCACGGCGGAGAGGCGGGATCTTGATCACTATTGGTTTATATGGCCTTTGTCCCGCGTCTCATCCAATGAGAGCCTTTGTTGTCGAACTGTTGCTTGGCAACTCGCAGCCGCCCTCATGAACCTGAACAAGCTGCAGGCAACCACTCCAGAGCAGAAACATGGCGGATTCTTCAGGGCATTTTTWATTTTTAAACTTTTCCCGATGGTGGGCTGGAAAGAAGTGCAGTTCTCTGTAAGCTCTGCARCTCTAAACTGTCTCACCACTGGAGCAGTTCCAGCCTAAAACATCACTTCAGTTTACAACCAGAGTAAACAGAGGGAGGTTCTGCAGACGAGGTTGAGAATGGTGATGGGGAAAAAAAGAAAAAAGTAAAATCGGCTTGCTTTGCTTTATTTGTTTAAATTTTTTAATGCATTGCCCCTTTTTAAATATAAAACAGGACCTCAAATGCTCCAAACATCTTTGAGTCAGTTAAATTTTGTGCAGAATAATGAGGTTAAATCAAAAATTCAATTTTTATTTTCATTCCAAATGAGTACTACATGAGGAATGAAAGATTGATACTAAGGTCACAGTTGTCAGCAAAACATAAATAAATAAAATAAAATAAGCCATGAGAAGATAAAAAGACAAAACTGTGCATAATGCGTTACACATGGAGTGTATTGCAATATACAAACCTACATATTCAGCCATAGCAAAGTGATAGTTTGTGGAAAAAGAAAAAAGAAAAAACGTGAGATTAATCGCGATTAATCGCAAAAATACCTTGAGATTAATCGCTATTACAATTTTTAATCTATGCTCAGCACTAATTTTTTTTTTCAAACTAAAACCTTCTCCATAAATTTTAAAGGGAGCCAATTGGCTCCCTTTAAGACTAAATTTTATAATTTTATAAAGTGCAAAGTTATAAAGTGTAACAGAACGTTAGAACAGAACGTTCATTAAATTATCACTGAATAAGCCATTAGAACTGGCGGATGCTCGGGAATGCTAGGCCTATAATTATAATAAAAATATTTATAATAAATCAATCTTTTTAAATCTTAATTCAACACAATCTGATGGCGTCCTTAGACTGATTTTTGTRCAGTGACTTGAGACAATGTTTGTTGTGATTTGATGCTGTTTATAAATTAAATGAATTGATCTTCCTAGTAGTTCCCATCATCCAGTTACAAAAGTTTGAACTCACATCATGATATTCTCCATCTAAATCCAGGCAGCCACATTTGTCCAGAGGAACACATTTGTTATCACTTAGAACATAGCCGGCGTTGCATTCACAGCCCTCCACGCATGTGGTTGGAGGGAGGTGGCAGAAAATGGGGAAGAGGTCAGAGCATGTAGGGGGGCAGGGTGCTGTGCAGTCAGAGTAGTGGCTGTTTGGAGGGCATGGCACAGCTGTGAGGAAGGAAGAGAATGGCATRTAACACCAGTATACTCTAACTGGACTTTGAACTGTCAGTGTGAGTGAAACTTACGACAGAAGGTGTTGTTTCTCCAGCTGATGGTAACTCCAGCACTCTGACAGGCCTGAGCGTAGGCCTCCACGTTGTCGCACAGGGTCGCCTGCATGCCRTTGTACTCACACATGTCATAGATGCAGTTACCCAAGAAGGCATTAGGAGGCACCAGAGAATGGCAGGGACGGAAGCGGTCAGAGAGGATGATGTGGGCACACTGATCTTCRTACAACTTTTCCTCCTCTGCAGTGCAGTTAGGATGCACATCTGGACGAGTGTCTGGCTGACAGCTACAGAGAAAAAAAATGGTACATGTATAAGAAGTAATAGTGAAAGTTTGTTTTTGTTGTTTATGCAGCTCAAATCAAACATTTTTTAAAAATTTGATGTAGTAGTATGATATGATGTGATATGATATTTATGTCATAGGGGGAATAACCCATGGCAGAATCACCACCTTAACGTCGTGGAGGGGTCTGAGTACTCCAGTGATCCTTGGRGSTATGTTGTCTGGGGCATTAGCCCCTTGGAAAGTCTCCCATGACAARCAGGCCTCAGGAAGGAGTCACCCTAAGAATGATYCAAAACCCTTGATGAAATGGACCAGCAACCATACCCAGAAACCTTGCCTAGAAAAGGGAAACCAGGCCACCTCCCTGGAACCAGGCCTGCCATTGGAGTTTGCTGGTGAGTGCCTGTCAGAACCATGGAACCATGCTTGTGCATGAGGCTGATCCTTACCAGCTAGATATACTGTGGTTAGATTCATCATTACTCACAGCTTGGGCTCTGGAACYAAMCTTCTGGAGAGGGCTGGACTCTCTCCTACTCTGGAGTTTCCCAGAAAGAGGYGTCAGGCAGATGTGGGGATACTCACAAGCYCCCAGCTGTAGGACTCAGTGTTTGAGTTCTCTCTGGTAAACTAGAGGGTTGCCACTCTGYAGCTTCATGCTGTAAGAGGGAAGTTTCTGACTGTTGTTTGTGCTTATGCACCAAACATCAGTTAAGATTACCTGGCCTTTTTGGAGTCTTTGGAWAGTGTCCTGGAATGGGTACCATCTGGGGATTCCCTTGTTCTGCTGGGTGACTTCAATGCCCATATGGGCAATGACAGMGTTATCTGGAAGGGGGTGATAGTGAGGGACAGCCTCCCTGATCTGAACCTGAATGGTGTTCTGTTATTGAACTTCTGTGCTAAGAAACATGTTTTCCATATCGAATACCATGTGGGAGGATATGGTGGTCCATAAGTGTACGTGGTACCAGGCCACCTTAGGCCAAAGGTCGATGATCAATTTTGTTATTGTATCATCTGAGCTGCATTCCTATTTCCTATGTCTTGGACAATCAAGTGAAGAGAKGGGCAGAGCAGTCACCTGATTACTACCTGGTGGTGAGTTGGATCCGGTGGTGGGGAAGGCTTCCAGACAGACGTGTTGAACCCAAACGCATAGTGAATGTGAGTCCCCTGTCCATGCGATCTTCAGCGCTCACCTCCGGGAGAATTTTTTAAATTTACCGAGGGAGGTCGGGTACATGGAATTCAACTGGGCCGTGTTCAGGGCCTCCACTGCAGATGCAGCCTCTAGGACCTGTGGCCTGAAGGTCATCYGTGCCTGTTGCAGCAGCAAMCAATAGACCTGCTGGTGGACACCAGCAGTGRTGGAGGCCATCAAGAAGRAGGYCRGCCTTCAGGACATGGCTTTCCCAGAGGACACCTGAAACAGCTGATGGGTACAGTGTGACCAGAAGAGCCACAGCTTTCATGGTTGCAGATGCAAAACTTCAGGCATGGGAGGAATTTGAGGAGGCCATTAAGAAGGACTTTCGGTTGGCCTTGAGGAGGTTCTGGCAAAACATTCAGCAACTAAAGAAAGCATGCCGTGTCCCAGGGAACTGGCCACTGTGTATTGGCAAGAATTTGGCAATACGATACAAATCATGACAGAGGGGTCACGATACGATATATCCCGATATATTGCGATACTGCCAACTAGTGGTCAGAGGCTGAACTACAACATAAAAATGAATGGCTGGCAGGAAAGTAGACATTTTAAACCTTAATAAAAAATCTATACAGGGCTTTAGAATATCGATACAGTATCGGGAAATGAAATATCGCGATATTTCAGTGTATCGATATTTTCTTACACCACTACTGGTCACCCGGAATGAGGATATTATTGAGACATGGAAGGAACACTTTGAGGATCTCCWCAATCCTCCCTCTATGTCCACATTTGAGGAGGCAGAATCTGAAGACTTGGGGGAAGAAAAATTCATTACCTTGGCAGAGGTCAAAGAGGAAGTCAAAAGGCTCCCTGGTGGCAGGGCGCCATGGATGGACAAGACTCGCCCCAAGAAACGGAAGGGTCTGGATGTTGTGGGGCTGTCATGCTTGACACATCTCTTCAACATTGCATGGAGGACTGGGACTACTTCTGTGGATTGGCAGACCGGGKTGGTGATTCCCATTTTTAAAAATGGGGACAGGAGAGTGTGTTCTAACTACTTTCAGATCACACTTCTCACACTCCCCAGGAATGTTTACTCCAGAGTGTTGGAAGGAAGGCTCTAATTGACTGTCAAACCTCAGATTTAAGAGGAGTASTGTGGCTTCCGTCAAGGTTGTGTAACAGATCTTTGTCCTTGCTAAGGAGGCCATGAGAGTTTGCCTCTCTGGTCTACATGTGTTTTGTAAACCTAGAGAAGACTTTTGATTGTGTTCCTTGAGGCACTCTGGGTGGGGAGTGGGGTGGGGGCTGCAGGAATATAGTGTGTGGTTTGTTATTAGGAGAGATCCAGTCCCTGTATAACCAAAGCAGGAGCTGTGTTCACATTCTTGGCACAAAGTCAAGCTCATTCCCAGTGCTGGTTGGACTCTGCAGGGCTGTCCCTAGTCTCGGATCCTCTTTGTAGTGTTTATGAACAGAATCTCAATGCACATTCATGAAAAGGAGGGTGTCTGGTTTGGGAACTACAGAGTTATGTCTTTGCTTTATGCGAATGGTATGGTTCTATTGGCGTGTTCAGGCCAAGAACTTCAGTGTGCACTGGGGCAGTTTGCCACTGAATGAAGTGGCYGAATGAACTGAAGCAGCTCGGATGTGAGTCAGTTCTACTAAGTCTAAGGCCATAGTTATCAAACAAAAAAGGGTTTAATGCCCCCTCCAGATTGAAGGCAAGTCTCTGCCTCCCGTGAGTTTAAGTATCTGGATGTCTTGTTCACAAATAATGGTAGGAACGTTTTGTTAAAGGGATCCCCGATTAGCTGTAACATCAGACTTTATTTGATAAACATATATTTTAACTGTAAAATAAAGACTGTAAAAATACTTTAGGCTGTTTAGTTCTGTAAATTTTCAAAATGTATTTTAACACTGACGGGGCCATTTTATTTACATGCAAAGCATTCTGGGTAAACAATGACGTGGATAGGTCCTCGGTGTGAGTGAGCCATATCCACCCTGAAGGTTAATCTTGGACAATGTCTGACAATCAACTTTTAAATGAAACCAGAGAGCGTTGACAGAGAGGAGAAGGTAGAAATGACTCAGCCTGTAACTGAAAATATGGAAGGAGGACAACAGAGCTGCTTCAYGGAAGAAGAACCTCAGCTTAGCCTGTTACCCTTTGCGCTAGCGCTGACACTACATTGCTTTATATGTATTAGCTCAGCGCTAGCGCGACAAACAATCTAAACTGAGGTCCTCCATCCATATTTCCAGTTGCAGACTGAGTCATTTCTGTGTTCCCCTCTCTGTCATGTGGATGGAGGACCTCAGTGACAAGAGGAGAATGTGTAGCACTGAGCTAATACATATATATGGTGATAGTGTCAGGGCTAATGCTAAAGCTAACAGGCTAAGCTGAGGTTCTTCTTCCATGAAGCAGCTCATAAGATTAATTTAATTCAGACCATTAGGGTTATGATTTTGGTACTTTTATACTTATTGAATGATTTGGTTTTRTTTCTCATTTTAAAAGTTGAATGAGATTTTATTTTGATCATTTTAACTTAACTTTTGTTGATTTTAGCTTTTAGCAATTTTTTCTACTGGTTTTAGTTTTTAGCTAAAGTTCAGCAGAGTTCAGTTTTCAGTTTGTGTTTTGCCAAATTACGATTTTGTTCATATTGTTGAAATTTTTGACTGAATAATTCAGTTTAAACTTATTCAACAAATTTCAGCCAGGTCATTTACTGCTTAGCATTCACACTACATTTTCTCATTTCACATTTTCACAAAATGTTGATTTTTCTAGCTGGCTACACATTAGTCAGATGGAACAGTTCAGTAAGCACACATAATGTAGGTCACTGACCCAGGATCACTGTCTCCTTCTGATTTCCAGCTGTTTCCCAGTTCAATGGAATCCTTGGCGGGTTTCTTGTTGGGCATCAGGTTGTCATCAGAGTCAATGTGGTTGTAGTTTCCACACATTCCACACACCTGGAGAATACGAATCATTAGAATCAGAATACTTTATTGATCCCCGAGGGAAATTATTACAGCTGCAACTGTTCAACTGAAATAATTAGAGAATAAAACACAATAGAACACACTAGAACAAAATAAAGACAGGTGGGACAAGGTTGAAATTGGTTAAAAGCTTTAAACAACTGAAACTGCCAGTTGTGAAACAGTTGTGTTTGTACCTTGTTAAAGTACTCTCCAGGAACAGTGATTTCCAGGTGATGTACTCCATCAAACTTCACCTGCAGACCAAAGTTTGTGTCCAGCAGGCTGTAGGATCCACTGGTTATCACTTTGGCTCCCACCAAGTCAATGGAAAGAGGAGTTTTTACCCGCCGCTCATTTAACTACAGCGAGTCAGAAAACAAGTCAGTAACTTGCTGGGTTTGTTTTAGAAGACTCAGTGTGAYGAATAAGGCTGAGGCAAAGCAGTTTACCAGAACTCTGCGGCCTTTCTGCAGCTCAACCACGGTGTCGTGAGGTAGGAAGACTTTGACTGAGCGAACGTAGGAGGCCTCTGGTTGACCACGCTCCTCGTTTTTAGCCACTACTTTGAAGGGAGTCACCTGAGTGGCATTACACACCTGCAAAATTCAGAAACAAACACAAACAACTTTTTCAGTGTAAGAGTTGAAAATTTCCAAAACACAAGCTACTGAGCAGAGTGTGTAGACTGATCTGTGTGTTTGTTAAGAAAATATYTTATGAAGCACTGGACAGAGTTTTAACAAAACACTCAGAAAGAGGCCAATTCTGGTRGGACAGCTGGAACTAAATTCCAGAACTCCATCAGTGTTTCCTTCCGTTCAGAAGGACATTTTGAGCTCTTCTTTAGACTAATGAAACACTATTGCCTTATTGTGGAGTAATGCTTGTGTGATTTAGTTTGCTGTTAATACACTTGAAATAAATAATGCAAGAATAACACAATTTTTACGTGTGCAAACAAATTCAGGACTAAATGCCAGAGTCATCGGAGTATGGCCGCATGCTGGTAAGGACAATTTTCTGAAATATATCAGTGCTGTTATGAACTGTGATACTGACGACGTGGGGTGGCATTTGTCTAGTTGGAATGAAAGAGTATATCTTATCTGTGTCTTTGAATCATTGTCTGAATGTTGTAGCAATCTGGCTCCTGTGTGTTGGGACTATATATTTGTGTGCAAAGAACAAACATAGAAAGATGTAAAATACTGAAATCATTGACAAACATAGAGGCCTAACTTTCTTCAACAACAARGTGCATTTGTAAAATTCAAAACAAAAGTTAATAAAATGGCAAACTTTTTGTTAGAAGAGTTCCAGGTTTGTCACATAAACACCCCCAACTGAACAAACAGTCTAGTTTGTCGGCAGCCTTAGAAAAACCTTCAAGGGAACTCTGGACCTTGATATATTTTAGGACCTAGTGTTCACCACCACATAGCTATACTCTGATTATTCTGGCATAGCGTTTCAACCAGTTGTTTAAACATTACTGTCCAATAAAAACTAAGAAATAAATAAAAATGTTATTATTAACTTATTTTCTCCAAGTGTCTTCATTCAGTATGGCAGTCAAGCAGAACCTACTGTATCAGTCATGTTTCCAGCTCGTTTTTTGTTAATAAATGTGAGGAAAGATTTGTGTATTAACTTTTCATGACTGTCTGGAATAAAATTCAGAGAAATGTCTTACCTCCACCAGTGTGTAGGTGCAGGTCCCCATAAATGTGTGCATCACCCCATCAAAAGTGTAGTAGTGTGGGTCTCCTGCTACATGACACACTCCCTTGCCTATGGGGGAAAGTGAGGGGGGGAGACAACAGGAGGTAATGGGGGAAATTACAAGAAGTGATGAGAAAAGAAGTGTTCTCAACTGCAACAAGTTTGTCATTCAGCTGCATGTGCAGGGAAACTTTGTTTTAGTCTTAGTGAGTCTGTGCAGTGAGRCTGTGGTCCAGGTTACCTGTAGAGTGACAATCCAGAACCCCCTCTACCACCTTGCACTCCTGCGCGGGGCTGCACTGCCATGGCTCACAGGTGATGTTGTTATTTCCAAGACATTTGCAACGCTCTGAGCAGTCCATCTCTGTGAACCAAGAGTCTCCAACCTGCACAGGTATAAGATCTAGTCATTTTTTTTTTACATAGCACAAATATACAAATACTGTTGCCGGTGACAGGGCTGCACAAAACAATTAAATGATGAAACGTCAAATCTTCAAGAGTTGAAGCCTTTCTGATATAAAGGTGCAAATAGTTCCACATTCCTGATCACCTGTATGAACCAGCCTGGATCTCGGGACAAGAAAAAGAAAATGATCATTAGGTCGAAGAGATCTGGAGGGCAAATCAGGATGCAAGAGTTCAGACAGATACGGAGGCGCCTGTCCATTCAAGGCGTTATAGACTATCCATAAAACTTTTACATCAATTCTAAAATGAGCAAACAGTCAATGAATGGAAGCTGGCGTTGGATTTATGCTTTTTTGTTCAAGTTAAATGGTGAGATGCAGCATCTGAACTAATTACAGTCGAGAAAGGTTGGCCTGGCTAATGCCGTCGTACGGAGTTACAATAATCCATGTGATATGTAATRGCTAGAATCCCATTCCTAGTCAATGAATGACAAACACAAGTCCACACTTCTCAGATCTGTAGTGTTAGGACCAACAATAAAAGCTTCACATGTATTCTCACTGCAATTTAGAAAATTTGAAGCCATCCGAGCCTTTATTTGAGTGCATAGTAAAAAAAACTAATAATAAATTGCATTTTCTAAAGACAGAGCCTAGAGGGATTATGTAGATTAAATGTACAAGATGTACAAAAACAAGTTATTTTGGGGCTGAAAAAGGAGTCTTATTATTGGCAATGAGTCATCTTCAGATGCCAGATCTAGATTTTTCTGGAATGATGGATGCTGAACATGAGATGCTGGGGAGCATCAAGGCATTGATAGATAACCCAGAAGCTGAAATTATCACCAAACTTTCTAGCCTGACAACCAAAGAAATGTAGCTTTGCCTGTGTGTACAGTATATACAGTACATTTATATTTTCACATATAATGTGTCTTATTTCCTATATTAGTAGGCACTGGGCTGGTGGGGTGGGTATGTGTGTGTGTATGTATGTATGTATGTATGTATGTATGTATGCATGTATGTTTGCTTACTGGACGATATTTTCCATCTTCGTCAGTGCACCCACATTCATTGATGGAGACACATTTGTCTCCACTAAGAACCAGGCCTGGGTTACAGACACAGCCCTCCACACAGGGCTTATCACAAGAGCCTCCAGGGCCTGCAGGGTCCTGACAACTGGGCTGGGGGCAAGCAGGGCCACATGGGTCATAATGACTGCCAGCGGGGCACTTCAGTGCTGAGAGAGACAAAAAAAAGGAAAACAATCAATGAAAACTGAGGAAGCATCATGACTTCTACCAGAGACTGATAGGACTCTTATTGCAGGAGGAACATATCCTGATTGTTCACTTTCTATCAATGAAACTCATACATGGAATCTTGGTTAGAWTTTTAGCATCATTAGTGTAGTGTCCAAGAGTGGGGGCCTCTTCTCATGAATGCACAGATGTGTTACATCTCTTGGTTTGCCAGCTTCAGAGCTCGGCACATATTACCATATTAGGAAGAGGAATGCTTAAGGTATACCGTGACAAAATTTATGATGCCTCTGTTGAACTACACTGTGCAATCTATAAAAAGGCTTGTACGCCCCTACCCTTGGCCTTCGTACTTCATCTTTCTTACTTGGTGAATCATTTGGCTTGGAGGCCATAATTTGGTTTTTGACAGTAATCTCCTGGACTGCAAAATAAAGATTCTTRCTGTTCAACCAGCCYGTTTCAGAGTTTTCTCTCTTCATTGAGCAGCAGCAGTTCCGCAGAACCAGAAGATGTGGTTATTGCACCTCATTAGCTTTATATATTAGCAGCAGTTTGAAGTTAGATTTGAACTGAGCTTTGTAATATAAACAAGATGTTACTGAGCAGTAATCATTCTCTTCCTTTTATAGGCAGCACTGTGTCTTTCCTCAGCTACAGGAAACAGGTTCTGCAGGTTTTGCTTGTTAGCAGAAGAAAAATAGAACCTGCCAGGAGTGTTTACAAGCTGCTAGCATTTGTTAACATCTTGCTTGTAGATCTTTGTTAAACTTTTCACATAAAACAACGTTTTCTATTTTATCACATATAGTATGTTGGTGTATTCTGACATGGTTTTTGCATGAGTTAAAACCTGAAGAAACAATCACCCCACACCTAACATTTTTTGTCCTAACTAAAAATGTTTTGCTGTTAAATCCACAGTAATGCTTCAGTGATTTCGTATACAGTGCATCACAGGCAGACTTACGACAGAAGGTGTTGTTCCTCCATGAGATAGGAACTCCTGCAGCAGCACACATGTCAGCGTAGCTTTCTATGGCCTGGCACAGAGCCACAGTCTGACCTCCCGTGGCACACATGTCATACACACAGTTTTCAAAGAATGACWGCGGGGGAACAACCGAGTGGCATGGCTTAAAGATCCCTGAAGAATAGATCAGAAAGTATTGATGAAACAGGCATCCTGGGTAAGCAGAGTTTTTAAAGACCTTAGTTTGAACTAGACAAGAGCTAAAGCATCTTGCACTTTGTGTGTGTGAGAGTCACACCATTGGGATCAGTGATGATTCCACAGCTGGTGGGTTTCTTGGCCTCCTCCTCCACCTGTTTGTCACAGTCTTCCTGCCCTCCTCCATTAGTACAGCTGGAAAGCATGTGGAACATCAGTTATTATGTTACAGCACACAAAGATGATGATCAGTCAGCACATAGAAACAATTCTGACCACAGCATCATACAGTTTCAGACAGACGTTTCCATGCACACATTATGGACATGCATATCAGATTACCTTTAGGCTTTAATGACTTATTTGAACCATTTTTTACAGGGTAGAATGAATATACAACATGCAACTTGAACAATTTTTGAAAAATTGTTTGAATTTTTTGTGGACGTGCTCCTAAAATTTTGTTTTTGACCTTTACGCGAGACTCGTCCTGCGATCATCACAGACGGCCACAAGCAATTATTAAAGTAGTTCCACATGTGACTCTCAAGTAAAAATAATCGATCACCCAGCCCAGATAGCAAAAKATGTTAATTCATTATTGAATTATGGTCAAAAAAGTGGAATTTTGATTAAGGTCAATGATTGATGGTGAATCAACCATCAAACATTCATTCAATTCTAGCCAAATAATCAATGTTGAAAAGATGTTGTTGAATCAATGTTTCATGGTTGAATTCTAATGATTGATATGCCAATGTCTAATCAATGTTGAATCAATATTATATGGTATCAGTTATGGTTGAACATCTAACATTGTTTTAACAAGTAAGTCACCAACCACTTTTTATAAAATTACAACAAAGATTCAATATTCAKGCCTAACCATATTTCAATGTTGATTCACTCATATTCTGCTATGTGGGAGATAAACATGTCCAACTGAGGTTAAAAAAATGTCCAGCTGAGGTTTCAACAATTGCTCCTCAGTTTTTCTGAAGACAAAGGAAAATATTTATTCCCAATGAGGTTCAGATTTAATGCTTTAATTCCATTCAAGGTACTGGTTTCAAATAAATGCATTTATTTACTTTTAATACTTTTTAATGACTTGCAGAAACCATGGACCATGACTGAATGCAGCAGGTAGTTTCTTTTTACCAGCACAAAAAATGACTTGATAGTAATCATTGGATCATCAGTCGTCAACACTCATCTGCCCCATCAGATGAAAAAAAATTGATTTGAGTATTCAGGACCCACCTGGGCTCAAGTTTTCCATGAATTAAAAACTGAAATTTTCATTGTCTTCAGGTTTAATATTGACTTCTTTCTTTCACTAATTCAGATCAGTGAGCAGAATAAKAAGAAGAGAATCAATAAGGACCTAATAATGCTAATGTGGACTCACTCAGGTCGAGGGTCAGGCACCTCCCAGCTGTCTCCCAGCTCATTGCTGTTTGGAGCTGTTGTGCCATCTGGTTTCAAGTTGTCATCTTTGGGGTTTTCATTAAAATTTCCTGACAGGACAACAAACATTACAAATGAATTTTAGACATTTGCAAAGCAAAACAGACACATGACTTTACAGACATACATAAAAAACTCATATAGGTTTGGAATAYACTAAAAATTAAAGTCTAATGGGTTCTACTGTATTGCTGGGGGAGTATTGTGCATTTTCCACATAGTTCAACTCTATACCACAATCAGGATTACTTTCAGTTGAAAATG
>NW_013952798.1:155422-161972 GCF_001266775.1 Austrofundulus limnaeus
TAATTATAATTTGATTTAGCGTCATAGCTTATCTAAACTGCTTGAAATTGGTCTCTCTCTCTTTAAGAACCTCYTAAAGTTTCTCACACTCCCACTTCAGCACAATTTCAAACAATGCTTCAGGGGAGGGCTGCTCTGTGAGGCAGGAGCTTGGCTGCAGACTGAGCTCTAGGGAGGAGCTTTGTACAAATAGGTGGTACTTTGTACCAGACAGTGTTTAGGTAGCTCCACATGGCTACCACAGGAGGTTCAAGGATTTCTCAAACATGAATGAATGAGTCAAAGGAACACTTTGGATATGTTTTTAATGAGAGAATAGCAATAAACCACGAAATAAAGATAAAAAAAATGTACCCCCTCAATAATAATAATAATAATAATAAAAAGAATTCAGGAAACAAGCTGCTAAAAACATTGAGTTGTAGTACTTAAGGTTATGAGAGATTTCATTTAATACTGTATCTTCTGATGTGTAATAAATATTACACTTAACCTTAATAGCATTAGCATTATCTCTTGCCTTACAGCAGCAAACAATAAAAAATCTTGTTAACTCCAACATTAGATGTGTGACCGGTCTTACCACACATTCCACAGAGCAGACCACTGTAGGTGCTTGGTATGGTGACATCTGCATAGTGGTTCCCATCAAACCGGACCCTCAGACCAAAGGATGTCTCCAKAACCACAAACTTTCCACTCAGGTAGATGTTAACCCCACTAATAGAGGTGACAGGTGGAATGACCACTGTTCCGTTGACCTGATAAAGAAAATCAGACTGAATGCCATGTTGTGTCTGCAGAGAAACCGACTCAGAATTCACTCATTTTATCCTGTTTGGACTTTTTTTGGTGTTTGTTTTGCTCATTTTAGTCTACCTTGTTTTAATTTTACCAACTTTGAACAGTTTATTCAGCAAAATTCAGAGAAATCAATCTACTCTCAAAGTTTACACTGCATCCATGCAGTAAATGCAGGTAACACACCTGAACTGTGCGTCCTTTGCCGAAGATGACAGTCACATCGTTCACGGTAATTACAACGGCTCTGACGTAAGAAACCTTCTTGTTACTCCCTCTGTGCTCGTTYTGGGTGTCCACGGTGAAGTATGGCAAGTCGGAGGAGGTGTTACAAGGTTTGGTCAAAGTGTAGGAACAAGCTCCCATGTAGTGGTGGGTGTGTTTATCAAAGGTAGTGTAGTGAGGATCACCRGAAACGGAGCAGATCCCATTTCCTGAAAAACACAAGCAGAGATGTAAACGTGAGTGTGTTAAAACCCAGTTAAAACTCTCATTCCTTTATAATAAATAGGTTAAAAAATTCAGTTTTTATTTTGTTTTATGTTAAATCAAAAGGAAAAAAATTGTATAGGTCCTCTGACGGGTTCTTCTTTAATGAAACGTTTCGTCTCTCTTCCAAGACTCTCAGACTGAAGAAGTCTCTTGGAAGAGAGATGAAACGTTTCATTAAAGAAGAACCCGTCCAGAAGACCTATACATTTTTTTTCCTTTTGATTTTTTACCTGGATTACTGAGATGCATCAGGACTTTATGTTAAATAGTTAGTAACCCTCAGTCTAACCAGCAGGAGGCCCTGCTGCGTTACTGGAGGTCTTTCAGAACAAGTTCATATATTTTCATCTGTAGCACACTTTAGAGTGCCTGTGACATGTGTATCTTCAATTACAAAAAGTTAAAGAAAACATTTTTTTATTTAAGAAACTTGGCATATGACCATTATTTTACCCTTGTGTCACAAAACTGGCATATTTTTCTTTGAACTTGGCTCAGCCAAAGTGAAACAGGAAGTGACATCAAACAAAAAACAAAAAAAAAATCTCTGGTCTTTGTTTTTTGAAACAATATTATTTGAACTCTGACTCTTCTTCTCTCTGATATGACTCAAAATAATCTAAAGAAACATCAGATTCTTCTCTACAATCTGCGTTAGTAGCCGTAGCATCGCTCTGTTTACATTCAGACATTCCCCTTTGACATCACTTCCTGTTACTTCACAGGCAAATATCTCAACAACTGTTTATCTCAGGGGCGTGAAAGTTCTTTTGCAATGTGYTRTCAATGTTATCTTTTTAAAAATGCATTCATATTTATTATAAAAATATGACRTCAYRGGCACTTTWAAGTAAAATCTCAGTATTCTTTGAAGGGATGCAAAYTGTCCACCATATTTTATGCCAGCATTTTAAACTAAGATCCTATTATTACRATAACATAAAAGGATCTTAGTCTCAAACTAACATTTTTATGTTGATCTTTTTATGACCRATTTGTAGCAGTTATAGGCAAAACCTTGTAAATAAGATTAGGTGTGATCTCATGCAGTGTAGGATGTCACACTCAGTGTATTTGTTGGAAATGCTCTTCAGGTACTACATACTACGACATATTTTAGCTAAATATCTGTATCATTTACTGAATTATAACCATGTCTAGGTTGTTAAATATTGATTTGCTGTGGCAGCCATATTTAGTTGGATTGACTTCAAWAGGCACTCAGTTGTAGATCAAAGGATAATTTCCTGAATGATTTATTAAAACTGGTTCAGTGGTTTGACTTACAGCTACAGACAGACATAGTTGACCTCAAATAGTCAATGCCAATAAATAAATAAAAACMAAACTCTAATACAGAATTGTACTGCTCAGAGTATGTTTTATAAATACTTCTCAGGTACTTCCACAACAATTTTAGCACAAAATCTTTGACACTGACTGAGATACAGCCATTTTGTAGTTTGATAGGTCAGTTGGCTTTAACAATCATCTGCAATCCGGTTGTTTTTCAAAGTTAAACAATTGTAGATGTATATCTAATGTTACTTTCTGCAAACTAAATGGTACCCCATTGTTCACGAGATATTTTGCTAACAGACAAACAGACTGGGGCTAAGCATTATTGTCCTCTTGCCTTTCGGCAGTGGGCAGTAATCAGACTCAGGAGCAGATTGTCCTCTGTGGGTTATTGGTGGAACAGTTCACAGGTTTCATTGTCAAACTGTTTTACTGGAGTAAAATGATGAACCTTAAAAGACAGGAAGTGTATTTAATGCAGTTGGAGTATCTGAGAGTTGAGTAACGTACTTATGGGGCGGCAGTCGTACTCTCCATCATGTAGCTGGCAGCTCTCAGTTGCTGGTTTACAGCTGCTGTTCTGACAGTGGATCAGACCGCCGCTGTGACACTCACACTTCTTCTCACAACCCTCCAGGTACCAGTCATCCCCCACCTGAACATCACACACATTAAACACTTCAGTGCCATTTGATGGAGGTAAATGTGGGTTTCCTCTTTCAGATCAGGGGTTGTTTCTAAGCTCTGACTGACAAAATCAAGGCCCTTTGAGAACAGAGCATGAACAGGAGGTTGGTTTAGTTTGCACTCACAGGATGGTAACTGCCAGCRGTGTCCACACAGCCACAGTCTTTCAGGGACACACATTTGTCATTACTGAGAATGAAGCCTGGGTTACACTGACACCCCTCGACGCAGACATCCTTGCAGCCTGGTGGTCCGACCACACCCAGACACGTTTCAGGACACGAGCTCACACATAGAGAGTAGGAGCTGTTTGGAGGGCAGGCTAGGGCTACATCAAGAAACAAACACAGGTCAAGGGTCAGCTGCGACAAACGGATGAAGAGCAGCGGGGTGAAAACAAAGACAGGTGAAGTCAGACTAACAGCAACTGCAAAATRGAAGCTAAAAGGAGATGATGGGTAACTAAAGGTTAAATAAATAAAACGTTAGCTAAATGTTCAAGAGCATCAACTTATGGCTTCAAGGATGAGCAATAATAAAAGGTTATGCACTTTATTTAATCTGCCAAAACCCAAAGTGTTTCTGAAACCCAGAAGACAACAACAGTCTTTGAGGACGTACGGCAGAAGTCTGGAGTCCTCCACGGGTGGACCTTGGCTCCAGCGTGCTGACAAGCATCAGTGTAGGCTTGGAGCTGGTCACAGAGAACATGCTGCTGCCCRTTGAACTGGCACATGTCATAAACACAACTGTCCATGAATGGAGTGGGATCTACCACACTGATGCAATCCCTGGAGAAACAAAGCAAATCAGATTTACTCTCTTTTTTTAGTCGTTTCAACATAGGCTTGTGTTATCAGAGGCATGTGTTGGCTTTAATCAAGCATTTAACTTTGTGAAATATTGATGAAATAGACATCATCACCAAAACAACAGCATTACTAAAATAAAACGTTATGCTAGATTTCCAAGCAGATATCCAAATCAGCAGTTAAATGGCTTTATCAAAAGGAAATAAAAGTTGGGTATTTCCTAACCAATGTCTAGATTTAAATCTGATAGAAATTCTCTGTAGTGACCTGAAGAGAGCTGAGGGCAAGMGATGACCTCACTGTCTGGCAGATCCAGACCTTTGGAAGGTGTGAACAAATTCAAGGTGTTGCTGCTAATAGACTCTTTCTGAGGTCTAAAGACTGAAAAACAAACAGGTGTTTCAACAACTGTATTAATTTAAGGGTGTGCACAACTATGGGACAGGTTTGCTGGAGAAGATTCTCCACCATCCAGGTTATGAACAGTCACAAAATAAGTAAAAAAAAAAAAAAAAAAACAGCTGGACTTCTGTTCTGAAGCTGAAGATGGTTCTCTTTCCATCTGGGAGGGTTAAACCAATAAAATGTCCCACCAAGGATTTTTTGTGTGTAGTTAAGTTTAAGGTAAGGGGTTAGGGTTAGCCTATAGAAATGACTGATAAATTAATTTAAATCAGTGCAAAGTCCCCATGAGTATAGAAGAACAAACGCGTGTGTGTGTGTGTATATGTGTGTGTGTGTGTGTGTGTGTGTGTGTGTGTGTGTGTTTCACAGTCCATGTTCATTTCTCAGAAAGGAAGGTGTAAAGTGAGAGAAGAACAATAATAAATAGGTTACATCATCTCTGTAAAGGAACATATTATCAGTGTAATAAAGCTTTTGAAGATGTAATCATTCAGTTTTTTTTTATCTGTGCACGTGGACACATTGACATCTTTGATAGAAAATGAGTAAACTAAAAATGTAACATATTTATAATCCAATCCAATTAGTCCAACTCTCKGACTAATGGGCATTCTAAGTTCACTTTATCTAAAACTAGTTCAAGAGCTACCTGCTAAAAGTTATGGAAACAGGTTAATAATTGAAAGACTACTGTAAAAACTAAACATGATTATCAGCTTTGTGTTTTGGTGCTCTTTTCTTGTTTCTATTTTAACTTTGGTTCATGGTGGACAGACTTTAATAAAGTTAGATCTTTTGTAAAGTTAGTTTAGTTTTGGAGAACAAACACTACTTCTATTTTTAAAATAGTTTGCATTTTTCTTTTATGGTAAAAATTATAGACAGGAGTAGTTATAGATGGTTTTAGGTAGTTATATAGTGGTTATACACGCATTATGGATGTTATAGACCACATATTCAATTCAATTCAGTTTATTTATAAAGCTCCAAGTCACAACATACGTTGTCTCAGGGCACTGTACATAAAAAGAATAATCTAAAGAAGAAACCAGCAGATTGTGTTGAATCACTTCATCACAGTCTCCCATCCTGAGCAAACGGTGGAGAGGAAAAACTCCCTGCTAATCAGGAAGAAACCTCCAGCAGAACCAGGCTCAGGACCCATACACATATAAACAACTCTAGATGGTTAAAGGTAGTTAAAACCTGTTGCAAACAGTTTTATATGGTAATTGGCAGCACAATGGCTCAGTGGTTAGCACTGATGCTTCACAGCAAGAAGGTCCTGCTTCAGACCTGGGGTCTTTCTGTATGAAGTTTGCATGTTCTCCTCGTGTGGGTTTTCTACTCTGCTTTCCCCCACAGCACAAAGATATGTACAATAGGTTGCCTTCAGCCCCAGGCCAGCCTTGAAAATAGATCTGCGATCTCAAGAGATTTGCCTGCAATTGGTAAATAAATAAAGTAAATAGACAATTATGTTTAGTTTTATATGGTTTTAAATGGTTATGGTTATAACCCTAACAGCTATAATCCAATTTAGAACCTGTTATATTTTTTATTGACAGTTATAGACCAGCATAAATGATTATATGTGGTTATAAAAAGTTACCGATCAATTAGAATAGGGTTACACAGTATAAAACACTTAAAGTGCACATCGGTCCAGTGACATTGTGATTTACCACAGCAACAGTGGCCATTGGCTAAAAAAGCAAACATATGTCCTTAAGGTTTAAGTAAAAATTGGCTAAATAACCCTAAGTAAGGGTTGAGTATGTGATAAAATGTTTTAACAAAGTAAAAAATGATAAGTATATAATATAATTTAATACAAATTATTAAATAGTAAAAGCTGGTATTGCTTCTGGTTGTAAAATAATATTGAATATTTTACTTTTTTCGACATTTTTCTGAAACTAATAGCGTTTACATGCACAATTTACAAAAAAAGTTTGTTGAAACTTTATTAACTAGTTGAAGTCATAATCATCGGAAGTGTATTGAGTGACTCTGAGTCTAGTTTCGTTCAATTTATGCTCCTTATATAACAT
>NW_013952798.1:162162-163880 GCF_001266775.1 Austrofundulus limnaeus
CTAACAATAACTCTAGTAACTCCATGATTACAGATCCAGTTATAAACCAATTATAGTCAGATTATAAACAACATAGACTGGTTTATATTCCATTTAAATACAATTAATGAAAGTTATTGACAGATTGTAGGAGGTTTTTGACCAGTTATGGCTGGTCATGAAGAAAACTGGAGCTTGAATCCAGGGGATGATGGGTTAAAAGATTTCCCTCTCACCTGAAGGGTCCAGTAGGATCTATTATTTTGCCGCATTTTTCAGGTTTCTCCACTTCAGCCTCAAGTTTGGGGTCACATTCTGGGTCAGGCTTAGTGCCGGGGGTGCATCTAAACAAAGACAGAATTGAGTATTCTTCTTCTAAGTGAAAAGTACAACCAGACTCAACATTTTAGAGCAAATCAAATCCCAACACATAACATAATAGCTGCAGAGTGAGTTTCTTTCTGAAACAGAAATGGAAACATGAGCAACTGCTCTATTGCTAATTCTTTATAAAATACACATTTTTAAAAATTTAAATAAATTATTATATTAAAAACAGCATGACAGGTTTTTTATGCACACTAGCCTTTACTCAGTGAGAGCATGTCCCTCAGATGTAGCTTTGTCACATTCTGTGATTATAGCCAAGAAATAAGTCTATTTAACTCACGAGTCGTCTTCATCCTCTTCTGTCTGCCAGCTGTTACCAAAGTCATTGACATTTCCAACCAGGGTGCCGTCCGGTTTGGTGAAGTCATTGTTTGGATTTCCATTGTAGTCCCCACAGAGACCACACATCTGGTCATGGTAGGAACTGGAGAGCAACAAGAGGACACAAGTTTTAAATCAACTCCAGGGTCTTCAATGAATAGACAAAATGAAGTGTTCAAACACAGTGGATGATTCTTGTTTCAGTGTTGCATGAACTGAGGTGGAGGTTAATCTGCATAGACTGACAACCTATTAGCTCACATTGCTTATATTTTAACAATGGATAGGGCAATGCATTGAATCATCAAGTCATCGGCAATTCCCTGACAAAAATGGATGTTGTGTGTATTTAATCATAAACATCAACTCAATAAGCTGTCTCAGTTGTTGTGTTGTTGGGCAAGACTCCTCACCCCCACTGCCTCTGATGTGTGTCCCATCAGTGTATGAATGTGATTTAAAGCCCTGATCAGTCTCCATAGATGAYTGTACATGTTAGCTTTGTAGAGACCTAAYAGAGTGCTGTGTGAATGGGTAAATGAGGACACAGATTGTAGTGTGACTGGTTGGATAGAAAAGACACTATGGTCCGTTTACAGACAGTTAATTTGATTGGGAAAAGATCTGCATTTTGATGGATGCTGATGAGAAAGCATTTCTTGATGTTTCACTAAAGGCTTCAATAAATTATTGTTGTTTATTTTCAACAAATAAATCTGAACGTCATCTGCAAACGATGGAATGGGACATTAATTTCTTTAGAAATGGACCCCAAAGGTAACTTGTATATTGAAAATAGAACATGGCTAGTATTGAGCCTTGAGGAACTCCACATGCAGGTAGTGTTGCAGCAAATGAATATTGATTTCTAAGTCCTGTCTATCAAATGATCTGAACTTAGGGCTGGACAATATGGCTAAAATTTATATCAATATATATTTCCAAATTTTGATCAATAAAATATAATTTGGATATCAATATAAATAATAAAAATGTTAGAGGACAGTACTTGTTACACATCCTATGAT
>NW_013952798.1:163966-181957 GCF_001266775.1 Austrofundulus limnaeus
AAATGTTTTCTGTGTACATTTTTAAAAACTCCTAAAAGCACAGTTTTATTTCAGCAGTGTTCCTTAAAACCTGACTATGACATTTCAAAAATGTCTTTTTCTTAAAAAAATTTGTCGCTGAATAAAAAAAATTAAATAAATTCTGCAGTGCTGTAGACATAGTAATTTGGAAATAACGATGAAGTTTCAAACTGGAAGAGTCTACTTTATCTTTAAAAAAGAAGCTGCAGCACAGTCTGTCTGTTTTAGGTTAAAGTAGTCTTTTTTGAGAAAGTAAGTGTTGGTTTTCACTGAGAGATGTGAACTACTGCCAAATGTATTAAATATTTGTCTAGAGTATCTTTCTAATTGAAAGAGAACATTCATATTGAAGATTTTTAAAGAAACCAACCTGGGAACTGAGATCTGGGCATAATGGTTTCCATCCCAACGCACCCGAAGGCCAAACGTTGTCTGTAGGGTGATGTACTGACCAGCAAGACTGATGGACATGAGAGGTGAGGGGGAGTGAGGGAGGGCCACCCGCACCCCGTTCACCTGAAATCCACAAATACAGAAATCACGGTAACAAATTAGGTTTTCTATCAACAGAAACAATGAAAACTAAGCTAGAACTAAAACTAAACTGCAGCTGAAGCATAAAAGTAGGCTAAGACAGTAATCGAGCTGAAGCAGATTTCAAAAAGAACATTACTTATGAAGGGATTAAGGAGATACTGATGTATTTCTACAGGATATAATATTTAAACTAAATAATTTAACACACAAGTTACAAAAACCAAAAGTCATAGAACTCATTGCCTGAATGAGATGAACTTTGTGGTATACAAACTGTTAAAATAGAACAAATTATATAGATTGTAAAAKGATTACAGATGAAACTCTAAACAAGAAAAACAACAGGGTGAATGGTGACTCAGCATTCACAAAGTTATGTGAAGAAGACTTGACTTAAACCTGCAGGTTAAAAGAGATGCAGAGAGGCTGGWGTGTGTGTGTGTGTCGCAGGTGGACTGACACATTAAACACATTTTAACAGAATCCTGTGTGTGCTCATTAAAAGCTGCTTCATACTCACCAGAGTTTTCCTGGCTTTCATCATGGTGACAGTGAWTCCATTCACAGTGATGTAGAGTTTTCTTAAGTAGGACACACCAGAGACTCCCCTTTCCTCATTCTTGGCCTCTACAGAAAACCAAGGACCTGCACAAGAAGTGTAGACCAATCAGAGCCAAGAGCGATTCAAGAACCCATTCAGTATTCATTGTGTTTTAGTTTGTGTTGGTGTGTGACTGGTGTTGTATAATCATTTTTAACAAACTGATTCTTTTCAAAACACAAACACATTTAGATTTAAAATTTAGGCTTAACAGATTTAGACTTRGACAACATATATGTATACATTTACATTAAGGGTCAGGATTTAAATCAAAGATATATGATTTATATTTAGTAATATTTAAATTTAAGATTTTAGATATAAATATAATATTTTAATATAGATAAAAGAGGCAAAAATATATTTATTATCTAAATATAGTTATAATATTTAGACATGGATTTAATATTTAGATTTATCATTTCCTACTAAATGTGAGAGTAATGCACTAAATGTGAAGAAAATGCACTAATTTTTTTCAGTTGAATTGTTCCATTCCACACACCCTAATAATTTCTGTATGAAAATGTAAACATGTTTGTACCTGTGTTATTCTTGCATGTTCTGGCCAATGTATAGGTGCAGGTTCCCATGAAGCTGTAGAACTTCTTGTCAAATGTGTTGTAGTGAGGATCCCCAGAGACCACACAGTCCTGAGAGCCTGAGAGAAAAAYGACTCACAGAATCATATTTTTACACTTGCTACATGATAAGCAGTTCTGTTTATGAAATAATACAGCTCAACACCAGAATAAGTTAGCTAGTTGTTTTAAGCAACGTATTTGTTTTTAAATGACAAAACAGGATTTAGAACCATATCTCCTCACTAAAGAAAACAGATTTTTTTTAATCTTGAACTCTGTCTGAACACAATGCCAAGGAAAACAGATTGGGCAGTGATTTAAATTMAATGTAAATAACTCCAGATGATCTTCCTCTTGTTATGGTGGTTTTAGCATTTGGTTTGTCAATATGGTTCCTATTCCTGTTACGATTAGTATGGAGGTAATTTGTTTTTTATTATTCAATCAAACAAAAAAATCTGTTTCAATCAAAACTAAATTTCAATCAAAACAAGATAGAACTTGATGCCAAACAGTGCTGATGTCCCCTGTCAGAATTCAGCAATGACCAACTGTTAGTAGTTTTATTGGAATCATCTCAGGCCTTCATAATTTAAATAATCTCATAAGGTGAACAGACGTACAGACAGACAAGGGGCTAAAGGGATCTTGTCAAACTTCTACACAAATGTGTTGATCTGATCATATATTTGTGTATATGTGTAAACAGTGAAGCATCAGCATTCTCCACTCTGCCACACCCACACCATCCCTCCACCAGTCAGTGTTGAGAGAAACATGCAGCAGGTGAAGTCTGCAGGTCCACAGTTGTAGGGGGAATTAGCTTCAGATACATGTGTAAGAAAAGAGACAAATTGGCAGCTTTGACCCAAAATGGCCGACTTCCTGTGGGGATTGGACCGTGATTCCAAGAGACTTTTTTTAAGGTCCTGAGATGTTATACATATGGATCAAATTTCATTATTCCAGGTCTAAGAATGGCTTAGGGCTAACTTTTTAAAATAATTGTAGGGGGAACTGTGGAGGAATTAGTCCACACACCCCGCAAAGTTGGACTGCATTCATGTAGTGTTGTGGATTTGGATTGACTACAGTGAATTTGGTTTAGWTTGRCTGAAATATGTGGAATTTAGAGTCAAATATATGTCACAGAACTGATGTCTGATTTTGCCGTACACTGCCATGGCCACGCCTTTCATTAAAATGTCTTTGTGCCTGAAAACAAGTGAGATCCAGTTCTTATCCGTGTTCTGACACAATTTGTTRCTCATTTGGTCAAAAGGGTCAGAGATGGAGCTTTTCAAGCCAAAAAACCCTTCCTGTTGTCAGGGGGCAGGGCTTTGAYGATGTCATATGACCACATGGTGTGGTTGGGCATCCAGCATGGATGACTCATACTAAATTTGGTGTATTTTAGTCTTTTTATGTGGAAGTTACAGCTTTCTGAAATTGTAACAGACGGATGGACAGACAGCATTTCTGAGTCCCCCACCTCGGCGACTGGGAACAAAAAATCGAATGTTGCAGGTGCACCCGCTTTGACGTATTGACGACATTCGACGTGGATGCAGGAGGAAATCGCTTCAGTCCAACAGGGACACCGGACACGTCTCACGTAGTACTTCCTTAGGCCCCGCCCCAAATGTTTATGTTTTCTGAGTTCAAAACTTTTGAGTTCAACCAAAAACTTAGAGCATCAACCAAAAGTCTGAGATTCAACCAAAGATTTCTGACGTGCGAAAAATAAAAAAGTTCCTGTTATGAAAAACTTTTTTGCAAAAAACTTTTTTTTGATTGAAATAGCTTTTTTGTTTGAATGATAAAAAATGCCTCCGTAAATTAGTGCCCTCAGCAAACGTCAGCACTCATTCATCAGTGGCCATCCAGTGTGTTTTCACAGAAAATGCTATTTCTATTTATTTTATGGCTGAACATTAAAGCTTTAGCTACACTGAAGAAACAAGATGGTATTCTGTCATGAGGTTTATGTGCTTTTCAAGTTATGTTGACTACTTCTACACAACAGCCAATCATCTTCCACTCAGACATTAGATTTTAATGGATAAGGTCATAAATACTCTATCCTGTCCTAGAAGACAAAGTACTGCTCAGTCATGTGGACTAAGAAAGCTGAAGTAAAGTAGGTTGTTGCTTAGTTGCAGTGTTAGAACATAGTCTAACAATACAGCCTAAACTATAAAGTTTCTAACACAACTCAGCTGTGAATCTTTCCACTTCTCATGGTGTGACCTGATGTTTAAAACAGAGTGAGTTTAAAATTACCTGAGGGAAAGCAGTCAAGCTCTCCATCCTGGAGTTTGCACTCATGCATCGGGGGGCAGTTAGAGGCCTTACAAGTAACAAAGGGAGCATCACATCTACACTTCAGCTCACAGTTCTCCAAATAAAACTCTTCTCCAGGCTAGAACACATGCAAACAACACAGGAGAAAGCTCAGTAAAAAACGATTGCTGCAACATATTCTCTCTGCACATTTAACAAGGATCTAGAGAAAAATGCAGAGCTAGCTGCATTGCAGTCTAAAACCTCACCATCCCTTAACAATTATAACAAAGTTTTAAGAAATAAAATTACTGTCCAGAAAATGTTGTTTCCCATTTTGGTAAAATCTAGAACAGCATCAGCACCGGAAGGTCACAGAAACAAACAAAATCYGTCTAAATTGGCTCATTTCTTACAGATTAAACAGGACAGCACAGCCTTCCAGTAATGTATGTGGGGTTGGGTGACTGACAGGTTTTGGGCAACATTGCTTTGATTTGCTGCTCATTTGGATTAATTCTGTTCAGCCCAAAAGACAATTATAAAGGTTGTAACAAGACATCATCTATTGGTGTTTTTAGACCATAGACGGTGGTCTGGACTGCCGACAGACCAATGATGTGTATCAACATKGATATGGTTGATATAGTTACTTTAGTCCATTCTAATGGAATTGAAGAAACCTGGAAGTGAACAGACTAAGAACACAGACCAAATTGTGTTCAAATGGACAATTTGAAGGTTGGTTTTGCTTGGTTTTAGCAAAAGGACAAGCTACCTGTCAGGATTTTACCCATCAGACTGAGGCAGTTTACCAAATAAAGGTGTACCAATCCAGACTGTGATGAATATTTTATAAATGTGGCACCTAGCTGTAAGTGGAAGCTTAAGAAAAAATACAACAAAAGCAAGCTTTCTCAGTCATGACGTGTTTAGTTGAGCTCTGACCCGTCAGAACCACTTCACRGTACCTCGTAATACTGTCCGTTTGTGTGAAGGCAGCCACAAGAATTCTTCAGGACACATTTGCCGGCACTCAAGACGTAACCAGGATCACACACACAGGACTCTGAGCAGGGTCCACTGCAGGAGGAGGGTTTTCCAGAGCAAGTCTCCTGACAGGGGTCCGCACAGGGCTCATAATGACTGTTAGGGGGGCACTTAAGAGCTATTAGGAAATAAAGAACACAAGGTTGGTTCAAAGATCAACAATAGTAAGTTTTTCCTTTCTACTTTTGCCAATGTGCTGTTCGGGATGGGAGACTGTGATGAAGTGAGGATTCAACACAATCTGCTGGCTTCCTTAGATTGATTGTGTTTGTGTTTGTTGTGACTTGGCTCTATAAGAATAAAGTGAGTTGAAATAAGCAGAAGTAAAAGGTTTCGAATACCACATTGGTTTAAGTAYTTGGAAAAGTGTGGAAATAGCCTTAATTTAGTTTGTAAACATTGTCTGCTACGTCTGTCATAGTCCTTAACCGTTCGCCTTAAAAATTTTAAGTTTCAATTCAATTCAATTCAGTTTATATAGCACCAAGTCACAACATAYGTTGTCTCAGGRCACTGTACATAAAAAGAACAACCTAAAGAAGAAACCAGCAGATTGTGTTGAATCACTTCATCACAGTCTCCCATCCTGAGCAAACGGTGGAGAGGAAAGTAAAATGCTTCATTTAGTAATTTAGTTTACTAACACTTGTTATACTTTAATAAAGTGATGATGGCATGGGGGTTTTATCCAAGACTGTTATCAGATCTAAGTCTGAGTTACAGAGTGGATTTACTGGAATCATTGACTTTTCACTTTGACTATCTCAAGGTTATACATTACCTTCACTTACTTTTTTTTGTTCACACATATCACTTCTTTCATTTAAATCCTCTTTACGTTTTTCTTTCACTCATACTTACGGCAAAATGTTTCGTTTCTCCAGGGTCCAATGCTGACCCCGCGGTCCTGGCATTCATTGACGTAGGCCTCGATGGCTTCACACAGAATAGACTTGGCTCCATCCAGTTCACATAAGTCAAAAATACAATCCCTAAAGTAATCCTGAGAACAGGCAAACAGTCTGGATTAAAGTGCTGAATTCAGTCTCCAAAACTTTAAAAGCTCACTCCATTTTGCCCTTTTATCTTATTGTGAACAGCAGAAAAACAGCATTCAAGACCTAAAGCAAATAATCGTACAGTTATGACATCAAATCATATTATTAGTTTAACAAACTCAATAATGTTTGACAAGATTTTTGATGCAGTTATCTACAAAAAATAGCAAAGTTTGAAAAGAAAATGACTACACACTAAAGATACTTCACATTACTGTTGCAGGTATCTCCACTAGTTATGAACAATAGCTCAGTCTATCAATGGACCGGAGACAGGTTGAAGCACGAGAGCTCCAAAAACCACCGAAAACCAACAAGAGAGACGTTAAATATGTTTCATCATTTGCACATTGTGTCAGATGTTTTATTTCAAATTGAATTAAAAGAAATGTCGGGAAATACTAAATGGGTAGAGGAAACATTATTTTGTTAAAGTTTGATTAAAGAAAAACAGGGATAATGTAAAACCTAAAGATGTGGATATTTGCGTGGACATACGTTGGGGTTGACTTTGGGGTGGCACACAGCAAAAGGACTGTTTTTGTCCAGCAGGAAACCACAGTATCCAGAGCTCTCATACAGTTCTTCCTCGTCTTCAGTACATCCTGGGACAGTAGTGTTTGGTTTTTTATTACACCTGTCAACACAGATGTCAAGTTCAACAACGTGTACAAATAGGTTAACTTTATGCCAAGTTAAAGCTCTAAAACAGAATTCATAAATACAGATTGGTTTAATAAGGAGGTTAAATTATCCTTTTGGTTAAAATAAAAGACAACTGCATAACAGTTTACAAAGTGAAACATAATTAATTTAAAATGAACTGAAGTCATTGGATTTAAACAGAATTGAACACAACTGCAATCAGAAAGCAGGGTGACAAGTGACAAAATACTGAATGTTTCCTGTAAGAACCAAATGTTTTTACCAAACTGTTTTTTAGTAAATGAGTTTTTGTGTTTAAAATTTCACTGTGACCCAAAGACGAAGTCAACTTACTGGGATTGTTCTGTACTGTAGCTCTGACCCAGCAAACTTTAGAAAAACACCTTTATGTTTTATTTATTGTTTTTATGTGTATGGGTAACCTGTGGGTAAGCTAGTTATATACTGTACTCCCAAAGGTGAATAGTAACTCAGTACATTTACTTCAGTACTTAAGTAAGTTTTTTGAGGATTTGTAATTTTACCTGGTATTTCTTATTGTAAATTTTACTTTTATTTTGCTACATTCAAAACATAAAAATTTTTATGTCTTTACGTTAAAAATTAAAATATGACCAAACGCATGATGAAACCAGTTGTTTGTGGACTCTAAAAAATGAATGTTGAAATTGACTCAAGAAAGTTATTTTGGTCAAAACATTTCATATTTCACGGGAAACTCAAGCCCAGAACTCCCAGAAAATCCTCATTGAGTCCTTTCACTTTTTTCCCCTTTTTTAATTTGTGATGTTTTTGAAGGCTGTTTTGTGAACTTGGTTAATATTTGACAAAAGCTTGAATCAGTCCTTACTCTGGATCAGTGTTCCAGCTGTGTCCAAAGTCAATGGCATTGTTGGTTAAGGTTCCATCTGGTTTACGGAAGTCATCTTTRACATCTCCATTATAATCTCCGCACAGACCACACAGTTTGTCTTGATAGCTGTGAATCAAATAAATATCAATTTAAGAGGTTTGTATATGTTGCCTTTTGCTACAATAGCCAAACCAGGAGGTTAACTAAAAATAGCACACAGTTAGGGCCACATATGAAAGCAGAATAAGTTGATAACTTACTCTTTGATCACTTTGATATCCATGTAGTGGTTTCCATCATAGCGAACTGTGACACCAAAGTTCATGGACACAGTGTAATGTTTTCCTGACTTRAAGACAGAAACGCCAGGTGCTGGAGTCACTGGGATGTTTACAGTGGTCCTGTTCAACTGTGAGGAAAAACAAGAACAGAAATTACTCTAGACACCAAACTAAACTAATTACTAAAACATCGCAGCTGTAGAAAATCCTAATACTATAGAAAAAATAAGCAGTGTTAGTAATTTTAAAGACAAAGTTCCAGCATTCTAACCTTAAAATAAACATATTTTGACAATTTCAGGTTCATTCTCAATGCAAAGAATTCAGCTGAGATAATCTGACTGCAGATMTACCCACATTCAAATCACATCTTAAATCACACCTACTCAGAACAGCTTTTAGTGTAATAATAGGATTTTGTCCTATTTTATGCTTATCCTGCTTTTTTCTCTTTTCATTGTTTTTTTAATTTTCAGTGCTATGTATTTAAGTGTTTTCCTGTCATGATTTTGTTGATGTACTTAGCTTTTGTGTTTGTAACTTTGCTTTAGTCTTGTAAACTGTCTTTGAGTTTGAGATTTAGAAAATCACTATTCAGAAAAGTGTATTATTATTATTATTATTATTATTATTATTATTATTATTATTATTATTATTATTATTATTATTATTATTAAATGACAGGAAGAGTTGCTCTCCTTGTTAGTAGATCCCAGAACTTCTGCTGTTATTAAAGGCTTGACATTAGATGCTTTCAGATGAAACAGCTCTGAGGACTCTCTGAGGGTTAAAGGGGAATACAGTAGTTATAAGAACCTGTGCTTCTGCAGTTCACCTTGAAACCAAAAGCTCAATGACTGGCAGCCTACTGTGGGATTTATTGTACATTTAAACTATATTGGTTTGACATGGTTGAACAATSTTCCAACAGGAATAACCATCTTCATGATTTCTTTTTTGCATCTTTTTGATCCTAACATTTTCCTGTTTCCAGTTTCTCCAGTACATTTTTTGTAATCAAAGTACTTTTGCAGACTTTCTATTCTAAACATTAAGGTATGGAAATGTATGGCGTGGTATGACGACCAAAATTAAGGCTATTACGCAACCAATGKTTGCAACATCCTTGTAGCAGTAGGCTGTATGTATTCCTAAGCCAGATATTGATCTGATTAATGCTAGGCCGGCACCGGTAACTGAGCAGCTATAACCAAGTGACCAGTGCTGGCAAATGAAAAGGAGACTATCCATTTGTGTTAGCATTGGAGAGGCCAGCGACTAGCATGCCTAGGCTAGTGACTCTGGATTGCCAACTCCCTCCACTGTCCATTTTCATGAATAGGCTGGTGTTAGCGTTGGAGAAGCTAGCAACTAGCATGCCTWGGCTGCTCACCTACTTTATCAGACATGAACATTTTTGATTTAAGAAAACTCTTCCAGCATAAAGGGTTGACATACAAAACCTATAAGAGACATGCTCTAACAGGTGTTCCTTAGACAGAATTTKCTGTTCATCATGACGTCAATCAGAAATGTTAAACATAAAACATATTACTGTRAAGCAGACAGCTTCCGTTACCAACTGAATTAGCAGTTGTGTTTGCCTTTGTCTATTGGTCTGTGTTTTTATTGGTTTTTATTGGTTACTGTGTTTTTTCTCTTTACTCCCATATAAGAAATACCTGTATATGACATTATAAATTATAATTCAATATAGAGAAGCCTAATTTAATACCCTGTCAAAAACTGTAAAAAGCCCCAATTTGATAATTCTGGCTTTTCTAATAATTCGGCTAAAGAGGGAAAAAACAAAAAACACAGTTGGTCACTAGCCTAGGCATGGTAGTTACTAGCCTCTCCGATGCTAACGCCAGCTAGTCCATGCTAGTAGCTAGMCTTTTTATTTGCCAGCACYGGCCTCTCAGTTATCGGTGGCGATCTWTCATTAATCAGATCAATAGCTGGCTTAGGAATAGATATAGCTTACTGTGCAATAGTCTTAATTTTGACCGTTGTACCACTTCATAGAAATGTTCAACTCAATCAGGAAGTGTGAACGTTTTTTTTTTTTTGTGACTTATACTTTTCAAAACATTTAACAATTTAAAATATTTTTTAGTTGCTATTTACCTAATTTAGGAAGGCACGGCTCAGTTGGTAGAGCTGTAAGAAAGTTACAGGATCACATACCAGCTGAGGAGCTTTCTGGGTAGAGTTTGCATGATCTCCCCATGCATGCGGGGGTTTTCGTCAGGTATTTCTGTTTCCTCCCTCAGATCAAAAACATGACTGTAATTCTAAACTGTCCTTAGTCTTGAGTGAGAGAGTGAATGGTTGTTTGTCYCRTTTGTGTGTCCCTGTGATGGACTGGGGACCTTTCCRGAGYGTWCCCCACCCCTTGCACAGTGATTGCTGGATATGGGTACCAGTGACCCCATTGCACTTTTTGGAAGAACCAGATATGACAGTGGGTGGATTTCACTAATTTGAACTTTTACTTTTTGTCTAGCAGATTTGGAACTGTGTTTTAGGTGTCAAGTTTAGTTTTAAAGCAGACTTTGAAAGCTTCAAAATATCAACAGGATTTCTTCTGAGTTCTGTTTGAAGACTCATCTTACAATCTACTTTAYGCTGAACATGTCAAATCATAGCAGACAATATCTTTTACTTCAGTAACACATACGCTGTTTTAATAKTGTAGGTTTTGGGAAAATGGTTAATTTTGGAAAAATGTCTACCCTAACAAAAAGGCAAACTACCTTACCTTCCACAGTGACAAAGGCTGCAATGGTTCTCTGTGACCCATGACCTGACCTAATTTCCCTCTGGGATCAATAAAGTATTTTTGAATTTGAATTGAATTCAATTGAATAAGCATCTACTGCAAAGTACTGCAGTGTAAAGTCAAGTCAT
This sequence comes from Austrofundulus limnaeus, assembly GCF_001266775.1. Taxonomy (NCBI): domain Eukaryota; kingdom Metazoa; phylum Chordata; class Actinopteri; order Cyprinodontiformes; family Rivulidae; genus Austrofundulus; species Austrofundulus limnaeus. The sequence continues at coordinate 174,814 of NW_013952798.1, forward strand.
CCTTATTCTTTAATAGAAAGAAGCAGTCAGACAGGTGTTCACATTTGCTCTATTCATTGCCTACCTGTATAGTGCCACCTTTGAGAATGGAGATCATCACTGTGTGTACATATACATGTACAGCCTTGACGTAGGAGATGGTAAGGCTGTTATATCGGTTTTCATTGTCCGTATGAACYTCAAAGAATGGCAGAGTTGTGTCGTTGCAGCGTCCAGACATTAAATAACTGCAGTTACCCATAAAATCATATCTGCGTTTGTCAAAAGTTGTGTAGTGAGGATCTCCAGATGCTATACACGTTGATGTATCTAAGTAGATATRAAATGAAAAACAAAATGTTAACTGTTATTTTATAACAAAAGCCTTGCTCTTATTTAAGTTATTTCAATATCAATAAACTAATAACATAATCTCTCTACTGAGAGAAAAACAATAAACATAAACAAAACAATATGTATATACATGTACAATAGGTTGCCTTCAGGCCCAGGCCTCCTTTGAAAAAGAAATCTGAGATCTCAACGGGACTTGCCTGGTTAAATAACAGTAAATAAAAAAAAATATATATATAATAATAAATTTGCATGGAAATGAATATCTTTGCTATATTACTCAACCCACCAACCTTTCTTCAGGCCTCAAATATCTAACTTAAAATAAATATATTAAAAAAAATACATATTTAAATACACAGCAGCAAGCAGCAGACTACAACAGAAAAAATATTCTGTCTGCTTTTGTTTTGTTAGGAAAATTGCCCATTGGTTTATGTAGAGGTGTGTGGTTTAGTAATTGTGCAGCAGCTGAAGGGGCCTTTATCAATTATGAATTTACTTTCTGGTCCTGTTTCTAGAAAAATAGAACTCTGTTAACTAGACATGTTGATCAGGAAGATCCTTACACAAACATGTAGTTACACATAGGTTGTTCAGGTCCTAAAGAAACAGTGTAAAGGAAAAGTGTAGACTGTTTAATATTAATTAATGTAGCGTTCTTTCACATGTGTTGTATTAGAGAAAATAAGGTTTTTGAGCCTAAAAAATAGGCTATTTAAAGATGGGTCCTGGTTTGGCTAGCTAACAAACTACATCAATTTAAAATTAACCAGATTACCCATTTAACAGTATTTGTACTTTGTGTTAAGTAGTATTATTACCTTTAGGATAACAGCTGGAAACACCATTAACTTCTCTGCACTCTTCGCTGGGATCACAGGAGTTATCAACACATTCCAAAATGTAGTTTCCAACACAGCGACACAGCTTTGTACAGCCATCTCCAGATACTATCTCACCAGGCTAAAACAAAATTATAAATTGAATGAGTACTGAGGCCATGCTGTGTAGAACACTAGTTTTACAACTGCCATGTGGTATTTTGTTTTTCCAAARAAATCCTTATGCTCATAAACATAAAAAAATGACAACTGACCTCATAGTAGTTGTTCTCATCATCTAAACAGCCACATTTTTCTAGTGGCACACAGTGGCGTCCCTTGAATACAAATCCAGGTTTGCAGAAGCAGCCACTTATACAGGAGCCAGAACAGTTGGTAGATGGTTCCATACATGTGGGAATGCATGCTGSACCACAATCTATATACTCTGCATTAGGTGGACACGGATCTGGACAGAAAGAATGTAAATGAAACTTAAAACAATAATAAAATACACTGTACACATGAGAAAGTAATATTTAATTCAATGAATGGGACTGGTAAAAACATGGCGCTTCATACTCGGAGTGGTTGTCGTTGGCCTAGGTGTTGTTGGTTTAGGAGTTGTTGGTTTAGGAGTTGTTGGTTTGGGTGTAGTTGGTCTCGGTGTAGTTGGTTTGGGTGTAGTTGGCCCAGGAGTTGTTGGTTTGGGTGTAGTTGGTCCTGGTGTAGTTGGTTTGGGTGTAGTTGGCCCAGGAGTTGTTGGTTTGGGTGTAGTCGGCCCAGGAGTTGTTGGTTTGGGTGTAGTTGGTCCCAGAGTTGTTGGTTTGGGTGTAGTTGGTCCCGGAGTTGTTGGTTTGGGTGTGGTTGGCCCAGGAGTTGTTGGTTTGGGTGTAGTTGGTCCCGGAGTTGTTGGTTTGGGTGTAGTTGGGCCCGGAGTTGTTGGTTTGGGTGTAGTCGGCCCAGGAGTTGTTGGTTTAGGTGTAGTTGGCCCAGGAGTTGTTGGTTTAGGAGTTGTTGGTCCAGGAGTTGTTGGTTTAGGAGTTGTTGGCCCAGGAGTTGTTGGTTTGGGAGTTGTTGGTTTAGGAGTTGTTGGTCCAGGAGTTGTTGGTTTGGGTGTAGTTGGCCCAGGAGTTGTTGGTTTAGGAGTTGTTGGTCCAGGAGTTGTTGGTTTGGGTGTAGTTGGTCCATGAGTTGTTGGTTTAGGAGTTGTTGGTCCAGGAGTTGTTGGTTTCGGAGTAGTTGGCCCAGGAGTTGTTGGTTTAGGAGTTGTTGGCTGACCTATATTTGAAAAAAATAAATAAATAAAATATTTTTTTCTTTTTTAATAAAAATCCCTGACTCACATAAATAAACATTTATGGTGTATTAATGTCTTTCTTTGATCAGTGTCATACGGTACCTGTGCAGGTCACAACACACACTGCATCAACAGCAATATCAGTCTTTTCAGTTTCTCCATAGGTTCCCACAATTGCAAACTAAAATAGATGAATAAACACAAAGTAAATACAACCATAAAACTTGTATAAGTCTTTAASCAAATGCATATAAACCAAAAGGTACAATAAGTTTAAGTATTTACTTGAGCAGCAGTTCCCATAAATCGAACTTTTGCAGGCTTCCAGCCTTGACCCTGGTTCCCCTTAACAGTGAAGAGAGCAGACCCAAGGCTTCCACCTAGTTAAAAGAGAAAAAAGTAAATAGCCAGATCATATCGTTCTGACAATGAACATAATAATAAATTCATCGTTATACCTGAGGAGATGGTGTGGACACTGAGCTCCATGGTGGTGCTGGTRCCATACAGGTAATAGTGGAAGCTAAGCTCCAAACATCCAGAAGACGATGGTATTACAGGACTTCTGATTTGAGACCTTTCTCCAGGCATTCTTTCCAATGAATCCATGAGCATATACGACCCCACTATATGCCAGATATTAAAATAATGTTCAGTTGTCTATTCTGACCAAGTCAAATTATACAACGGTTTAAAAGATTYCATGAATTTATCCAATTTCAGCAAACTAGTCAAAACTATGAAAAGTGTTTTTTTTTATGATACTGTGATTTTTTTTTATTTTTGTGGGTAAATAATATTTGACAGATGCATATGGTGGCTTTCATTAAAAGCACAAAAAGGAGATTTACATACATCCAGGTTTGGAGAAGTCATCATCAGGTCCAGTTCCATCAGTTTCTGTTGACCCAGTCCACTTAGCAAAACCAAATAATTCAGGATTGGCCGTAGAAGTTGTCCACCCACACAAGTTCTCGGTATCAGAATCATCAAAATCACAACCAGATTCACAGGCTGTGGAAATAAAAGTAAACATTTATTCAATATTGTATTTTTATTTTGTGTGTGTGTGTGTGTGTGTGTGTGTGTGTGTGTGTGTGTGTGTGTGTGTGTGTGTGTGTGTGTGTATGGTACCAACCAGGACATTCTCCCTCAGTAATGATAATGTTGTCCAAAGCTGAGTCACATGATGGRCTGAAGCCTCTTTGAGCTTCAAACACAATCTGTAGACACAGTGAACAATTAGTCACAAGAAGTCTCATGTATCAAAGAGTGCATCTTTTCATACTGAATGTTGGTGTACAGATCAAAATGGAAAAGTATAATGCAAACAATCATTCAGATTCATCAAACCATGCTCATGCATGTTTCTACACACATTTCTTTCACACATTTCAGCAAATGTGGAACTGAGTGCTCATAAAGCTCCTTCATACGCTTACATTTGAATATGCTAATCAATGCGTATATGTGTGTGCTTCTCCTCTCTGCACAATCATAAATGATGTGAAGATACAGAAAAATAAGGAATTTGAATGTGAGTCAGAGATGCTACTAAAAATTGTAGTGGGGCACCACTGTCGCATTTGCAGCATGTGCAAAGCAGGGGTGGGTGTCTCAATCCAAGTATTGATACTAACAGAAACAAAAAAATGTGATGTTGCAACATGATGCTATTTTTTGTAATCATGTATTTCTGTCATAGGAAACACAAGACAGACACAAAATTAAGTGGGTATAACAAAACTACGGTAATCATTTTTAAGTAACAGCTGTTTGTGAGCTATAGTATCTCTGTTAATATATGAAAAGCCCTGAAGAAAGATTCCAAGGTATAATACAGCATAAACATTGCACATAGTGATTTAACCAGCACTCATGTTTTCCTTTTGAAAGGTTCAGTTTATGAAGTGATTTGTTACCACTCACATTGATGCTCTGGCTGCTGGGTTTGGACACAGTGATGGAGCCTTCAAGCCAAGATGGACTCTGAATACCAGTTTTTTTCCAGATCTCTTCTTCAGCACTGGATGTTTTTGACAGGACCCTCAGYACGTTTGCAGCATCAGAACCATACATGTAATACCTAAACCTGACACAGATCTTAGACGCCAGTGTGGAGATGKCAGGACTCAGTAGGCGAGCTTTTTGTCCATTGGACACATTGTCACACTCATGGTAAATGTAGTAGCCATCTGAAAAGAGAGGAATACAGGGGAGATAATCCACACTGGAATGCTAAATTATTCCAGTTATTCATTTATTTGAGATTTMAAAAATAATAATAAAGCATGCTGACTTCCGTCGGGGTAGTCTCCATCGGGGCCAGTGCCTGGTGTTGGAGTTGGACCCTTGTGTCGGGTCCAGTCRCTGTTGTCTAATTTGTCCTGAAGGAACTCGCAGAATGGACTGCTGTCCTGGTTAAAGTCACAGGAGGTCAGAACGACTGCTGGAGAAACACAATACATGACAGATATCAGTTTAGTGTTTAATAATATTTTATTCACCAGCAGACCTTGTCAATAAACAGGATGTCTGTCGTTTTCCTGTTTACTGGACATTATTTGCAATCAAACTACGTTTGCAAACTTTGTGCAACTTTAACCTTTCATATACAGTAATGAGACATTCAGCTCGTTCAGGAACAGTGTGCTATTACCGCTGGTTTTTGTAACCATTATGCTTTCATATTATKTAACTTTAATTCATGATGGGCGGAAGTGACACAAAAGAGTGATTTATTTCACTGATTTATTTTAGACTAAAGCATTTTTATGTTTATAACTTGCTCAGACTACWGTAGAGGCCAGTGTAGGATCAACCAGAGGTGGAGGGTGGGGCATCTCTTGTCTCATGAGGTCCTTTTTATACTGTATCCTGAGTCACATCTACAAAAACTTTGAATAACACCAGAAAAAATAGCCCGGTTTGTAGCTAGTTGATTTTTTTGAAAGAGTCACAAGAGATCTGAATACTGTAAATATAGTGTTAGTTAGGCTGAAAGTGCAATTCTATTCTCCTTTTGTTATTTAACWTTTTAGCTAAAATGTTATTGTTTTTAGCTTTTAATTACTGTTTTGGTCTTTTTAACTTCYGCATCTGTTATTTTAAAAATAACTATAGTTAATTTATCATCATTTTGCTACTTTTAGCTGCCATTGTACACATTAGAATTTTTAGCTTGTGTTCTGCTCAGTATGGTTGCTTTGAGTTTCATAATTCAGTTCTTCAGCAAATTTYCACCATCGTGCATCACTCAAGAAATAATTTCTCTAGTAATACTGTAAATAACAAAATGCTTCACAATCTGAAGCTTCTAAACCAAGGATCATCAATTACCGTCCTCGAGGTCCGCAGCCCTGCATGTTTCACTGTTTTCCCTTCTCTAACACACCAGACTCAGTCAGTGAATTACCTCTTCCAAGTTCTGCAGAAACCTGAAAATCATTCACATCAGGTGTGTTGGAGCAGAGAAACAAGTAAAACATGCAGGGCTGCAGACCTCGAGGACCGGAATTGATTATCTCTGTTATAAACCTTAGTATGTGTTATTTTAACACGTGATTGTGTTATTTGAACATTCAAAGGCAGTTTAAAGTCTTGCTGTGGTTCCTTAAAGATAAGGAGCTGTGAAAAGATAAAGTCCAGAATGATCCAAGAACAGGGAGTTGTCACGTAGTGTCATTACATCAGCTGTGTGTCATTAAAACTTTGTTCAAATGATTACACTCAAGGAGTTGTGAATTTATAAATAAATGTAACGTACCTTCTTCTCTTTGGTTTTTCTGTGGGCTGGAAGACACAAGATTACCCATGAGTTAAACTTTGTCAGGAAAGATGACATCAATACTAAGATATTTGATTTTCAMAGAATTTCCAGTACTCTGCATTTAAATGATAAAATCTAACTACGGTAATCTACTGCTTTTGTTGACCACTTTAAAGCTTTATGAAAAATAAATACAGCCTCAACTCAGACATACAGAATGTTATGAATATCAGAGGAACAAGTTCTTTTAGCTCTTTGTGATGTTCTATTATTTGAGGTTGAGAAGTTCATTATGATTTTTACACAGGGGATAGACTTTTATCTACAAGGAGTGGCACAGGGTTGCCAGGGTGTTTTATGGGGGAACATACAAATAAAAAATAACATTCTGGATTTGAAAATTCAAGAAGTCTCCCACAGCTAATTCCAAATTACTTTAATTCAGCTGTTTTAAGAAATATTGAGCTGAAAATGAGTGTGGTCAAAGCAAAGAATGATTTAAAACTATGCTGAATGCAAGTCCCGACTTATTGTTAAGCAGTTTTTTTTGACATATCAAGCTGAGGACTAGACTAGACCACAGCAGCTAAATTTAAAGGGCTATAATTCAACCATTTTAATACTTATTAACATTAAATTTGTTGTGGAGTATCTAAGAATAATCACATGTCAATTGCCAATGCTAATGCCAAATTAAGCTAGCCATTAATGCTAATGCTAATTTAACAAAGGGCATACAAATTCAGCCATTTTTAAACATACACAGCTCAATATATACACTAAGGTAGTATCAAAGAACAGTTTTTAAAAAACCTAAGTACAAAACTAAATCCAAGATCCACACTCATTTGTCAGTTATTTGGGGGTGGCCAACAAGTGCCAGAGGTGACACTTGCCACCCTGGCCACTCTTCTAGCT
>NW_013952798.1:182403-187487 GCF_001266775.1 Austrofundulus limnaeus
TTGTGCCATCCATCCATCCATCCATCCATCTATCCATCCATCCATCTATCCATTTGTCCATCCACCCATCCATCCTGTGCCATCCACCCATCCATCCATCCATCTATCCATCCATCCATCTATCCATTTGTCCATCCACCCATCCATCCTGTGCCATCCATCCATCCATCCATCTATCCATCCATCCATCTATCCATTTGTCCATCCACCCATCCATCCTATGCCATCCATCCATCCATCCATCCATCCATCCATCCATCCATCCATCCATCCATCCCTCCATCTATCCATTTGTCCATCCACCCATCCATCCTGTGCCATCCATCCATCCATCCATCCATCCATCCATCTATCCATTTGTCCATCCACCCATCCATCCTGTGCCATCCATCCATCCATCCGTCCATCCATCCACCCATCCATCCTGTGCCACTTGTTCCAGCTTTGGGTCGTGGGAGCAGCAGCTCGAGCAGGGAGGCCCTGGGATCTCTTTCCACAGCCAYCTCTTCTTGTTTCTCTGGGATGATTACAAGGCCATGCAAAAGACRGTCTCTTCAGCGTGTCCTGAAACTTCCTCAAGTCTTTCTCAACTTGCCTGGGAAACCTTGAGGCATCCAGGGAGGATCCTCACCAAGTGCCAGAACCACCACAACTGACTCCTTTGACGTGGAGGAGCAGCGAMTYTACCTCTACTCCAAGATTCTTCCAAATAACTGAAGTTCTCACTCTATCTCATGAACAAAACACGAGATACTTAAACTTTTCTACTTGAGGTAAAATCTCWCTCCCAACTTGGAGAGGGCACATCCTCCATCCTCAGACACATTTCCCATCAAAATTAAGTAAAATACTTAATTTCCTTTGCCAGTTTAAAATGTAATACAACKTTGTTTAACTCATTTTAACTTTTTTCCATAAGTTAGCCATCCGATGATATTCAGAGCATTTTATAAAAAAAATTATCTAAAAGGATTTGAGGAGGGGTGACCCACCTGTGCCGTGCCTGTCCTGCTGCACAACCACACACCCAGAGGATCAGAATCAGGAACCTGAAGCGCTCCATGATTCTCAGCAGTAGAAGACAGAGGGTCTGACTGCAGGTCTTTATATAGATGGTGAGGATGCTTCAGCCACAATAAGCAGGGGGTGGGGGTAGGACTGGATTACTGTAGAACGTGACGTTGCAAGTTGTGTCAATGAGTAACAGTGATTGATAGGGACAGGGTGTGTTCCCTTTGGGTGGGGACTTCTAGGTGTGTGTGTGACCTCTCCAAAAGTACAGGAGCAGGGTGGGGATGCCCATCAAACACTAAATTGCTAACTAGAAACTGTAGTGTAATCACATGATTGGATAATAAACAGAATACTTTGACCACATGGACACACCTTCTGTGGAGTCTATACTGACAGATTTATGAACTTCTTTCAGACCATTTTTTCAGTCTAAAATAACATAAACTCCTGTCAAATAATTCTTCCTGACTAAATTGAAACATCCTAAAGCTGCAGTCTAACTGAAACGAGACTGTTGACAACAAATCGCAAACATCACTTGTAAAGACATCAAAATGTATCAAAACATTTTAAATTTGTCGTGAGTTGCAGGGTCTTGCTCTCATATCACATCTTTGAAAAACAGGTTCAACAAATTTACTTTCAAAAAATTACAAGTGTTGTTGCCTGCATCTTGAACCTCTCTCACCTTAGTTTCCATATTTTTCTTTTAATGGTAAGTTTTATGATACTGTATGAAAATGTGTAACACTAAAAATACATCAGTCTTTTGAAAAGATTGCTGTCCATTAAATCAGGATCTTTGTTTTTATTGTTAGTCTTTGTAGTCCCTTGCATGAGTGGATTTATTGATTTTTTTTTTGTGATTTTTGTGTTTAGTTGTACAGTATTACTTGGGATTTCCTGTGTTTCTCTATAATCTTTCACTTCCCATCAGATGTTTGCTCCTCCACCATTCCTGCCAGTCCCACTCATACCTGCACCTTTTGACTTTCCTTCACAGCTGTAGCCACTTCTCCTCCTTATCTCCAGTCTACTTTATCACTTTGAAGAAATTTATAGTTAGTACTGATTAAATACAACACAGAGTTAGGGTTTTCTACTTTATAATACCTTTATAATGTTTGTCATATTTCTTACAATGTGTTAATTNGGCCGACTTCCTGTTTTGACTTTCAGTGTGTGGTTTGACATGCCAGCTCATGGCTGAATAAACCCTCACTCCAGAATTCTGGTGTTGTATGGCATTTATTTCTATCACAGATCATTTTATTTAACACTGGTGTTTTATCTGATTTCCGCCGTTATTGAACACATATTTCTTACAGTTTTGGTGACTCCCGACGTCGACTGCAGATCAGTACGGCAAGCGAGGCTGGGGTGGGAAACAGGCCCGTCGGGGGATAACTGCCGAATTAGTACACATTCTGGAGCCGGTGAACTGGTGAGAAAAAAACTTTCTTGCCTTCCAGATTGTTAATAAGACTGGGATTGTGTGCCGATCGTGAGGGTTATCCGTGGAGATGTGTGCGGGGTGTTTAATCCAGACTCGCTAAGTGTTAMCTTCTGTATTAGCATTGCTAAGCTAGAGGAAGTCCCAGCATAGCAATGTTAGCTTTGTAGCTAATTGGTGATAGACAAAACAAGCGCTCTTAGCTAAAACGGACGGTAAAAAACGTGTTTTGAAGGGTTTAACATATCGATCTGCTGTGATTTAATGTCATACAATAATATATTTATTTAGAGTACTCAACTTGGGCCGTTTTAAGCGCGTTTCCGGAAAAAATCCTCCAGGTGAATTGTTTAGGTCACGCTGTGGTAGGTGGGAAAAAATCCTCCAGGTGAATTGTTTATGTCACGCTGTGGAAGGTGGGAATAAAACCTCTAGGTGAATTTTTTATAAGTCACGCTATGGTAGGTGGGATAAATCCTGCAGGTGGGCTTTTTATCAAAGCCACGCTGTGAAAGGTGGGTTAAACCTCCAGGTGAGCTAATCTCTTAAGTAGTCACGCTGTGGTAGGTTTGGGGGCTAAGTAATTATGTGGTGGGAGTGCGCAGATTAAGCGTCACTACAAAGAATAAATCCAGTAATTTTTAGCCGGTTACCTAGTGGAGCAGATGCATGGTAGAAAAATAAATATTAGTTAAATCCTTTTCAAAGGTGGATTGTGCATGCATCTTAGGAAAAATCCAGGGACCAAACTCTGTTTTTCATCTTTTGTTCTGTCTGTGGGACAGTGTGTGATATGGGCATGTAATCAGCAGGTGTTCATTCACATGATTGTGTCATTTATTGATGTTAGAGAAAAAGCACTATTCAGTTAAGAAATTAAAAATTGACTACTAGTTAAACTGTGAGATGTGTGATTGTGTGTGCATATTTTGAGATTGTTTTTGGTTGGTTTGGGGTAGACTGGCTGGAAATTGTTTAACAGTAGAAGTGTTTAGGTAAACTGCTAATAGTTATCTGTCAGGTGTACCAGTAGGGTCAGTGAAAAAAAAAAGACTGTTGGTGACATATATACGTTAATAAAATGTCTGATAAACTTATAGATGAACTTAATTACTATCAAGAAGGATCTTTGGGTGTGATTTTGTATCGTACTTTTCAGATTTATCTTGAAGAGGTGGAGTCTAGAAATGTGACTGTGGAAAAGGACGTGTTTGTTGAGAGGTATAGGTTGTTATTGTGTGAGGGTTACATTTCACAGTTAGATCAAGACGKACCTACAGAATCTGATGTGAATAATATAGTTTGTAAACTAGAGCAAACGTGGAAGCAGTCAATTACAAAAGATGGAAAAATCTTGCAGAATGAAAAAGAAAGGATTTACAGATACTGGAAGCGTTTGTTTAGAATTATGAAAGATGTTCTGACCTCGAGCAGGGAGAGTGAAAACAAGACCTTGACGTCTGACAACACTTACACAGAAGCTAAGACTACACAGTGTGATGAACCGAATGATAAGAACTCTCATAAATGACCCAGTAAGACAAAACAAAATCAAGTGACAGCTGACATGACTGATGCTGAGCAACATGAGATGAGGGCCTTAGAGTCACATTTAGCAAAAGCTAAGCTGGAAGATCTGAGABATACAGTGGACCAGATAAAAGAGATTTGTGTAGTACAGATGCTTCAACTAAGGGAAATGCATCAGACAGGCCCGCAGCAACAAGTTTTGCTGCTGAGAGCAGAGGGGCCGAATAATGATCAGCCTGAAAACTTTCTGGGTTACCGATATCCACCTGGTAGAGGTAGACGGCAGAGAATGGGTCGTAAATGTAGAGTTTATCACAAGACGAACGCGTGTTTTGTMTGTGGGCTCATGGGCCACTGGGCTAACGAATGCCCAGTGAGATTTGGGAGACCTGTGCAGCAAGGGGCAAGTCCAGCATTTGCATCTCCATATTATCCACCACAAAAGTTACCACAAACAGCACCGTCGACACATAATGGTCACTAGGCACTAGGTAATATTATCGATGTAACCTGTGAGACAACTGCTGAAAAGGAATCTGTGATACGGGTAAAATAAAGATGTCATATTTCTTACAATGTGTTAATTGAAATAGAGTAGATACATGTCCGAAAATAACAACACATAATTAAAGCTGGATTAACATTAGATTGAGGGCTGTCTGTAAGAATGCCTGTGATTCAGCTGTAGGCCAGCAGGGGCGCACTCGGCATTGAAGATCCTGTATTTATTGGGCCACTTCCTGTTTTGACGTTCAGTGTGTGGTTTGACATGCCAGCTCATGGCTGAATAAACCCTCACTCCAGAATTCTGGTGTTGTATGACATTTATTTCTATCACAGATCATTTTATTTAACACTGGTGTTTAATCTGATTTCAGCCGTTATTGAACACATATTTCTTACAGAAGTGTAGGAGTAATTCTTAAGTGTCAGTCTTACTTTAAATGAAGTGTAGGAGTAATTCTTAAGTGTCAGTCTTACTTTAAATGAAATGTAGGAGTAATTCTTAAGTGTCAGTCTTTAAGTGAAGTGTAGGAGTAATTCTTAAGTGTCAGTCTTTAAGTGAAGTGTAGGAGTAATTCTTAAG
>NW_013952798.1:189022-193593 GCF_001266775.1 Austrofundulus limnaeus
CATGCACTCACCAGCTGAGTATATTAATCTAATAAAGTTCATTGTGTCTATAAAATCAATCTTAATACGTTTTCCTAATTACTAGACACTTTTTTTATTTTTACGTCTAACAGACATACCTGACATGTAGGGCTGGGCGATATGATCAAAATTTTATTTCACGGTATTTTCAAAATTTTCACCGGTTTCACGGTATTTGATGGTATTTTTCTTTTCATCACAGTTCAGCTGATAATAAGATGTACAAACCCTGCTCATACATGTCAACTTGTACGAATTGTCTGTAAGTTATAAGGATTTTACGTCATTTTGCAGGTATACGGGCTTATAGAGCAATCTCACAGATTATTTTCAAGTCTTACGTATTTTTTCAAAACCTGATTTTCAAATTTATCTAACATGTCAGAGCCTGTAGGATGATAAAAAAAGCAAACAACATAAGACAGCCATCTTTTAACCTGTTCTGCCACTAGAAATAAGTTTTGAACTTTTTCTGCTCTCCTCTCCCCCTGCTGCTCAGCGGAACTACTTCCTGCGGGCTTTTCACAATAGAACCACGTAAAGTCTCCATCAGCATAACGTCTCCATATTAACTAACCTCGTTAAATCTAACTGTGCACGTCACTGAAGAGGTGTTTACTACATTCAGCGACGGCGAAAACGGGATGTTTTTTTAAACGTCAGTCAAAATAAGCAGCAGAATAGCCATCCGCGGCTGCAAATAGCTGCTCCAAACATTAGCATGCTAACACACATAGCGGTGCAACAAGGAAAAATGTACCCCGGGAAACAACAGTTCACTGGCGGCCGCGACGAAACGTTCCGCTATTTAAACCGGAATGTCCGGTATTCAGAAAATTCATATCATAACAAAAATAAAAACCGGTATTCGGTACAAAACGGTATACCGCCCAGCACTACTGACATGTTCCGACGAGTACTTCCGTTTTCATCAGAGGTGTCACAGCTGATGTTGACAGGGGGCGGTGTCGGCTCATCAATATATATAGACAAGCCGACATCGCCCCCTGCTGGCTTCACTGCTGGAGGATGTCACTACAGGTATATGAGAGCGTGTAGGCCCCCTCATCCCAGTTCATAGCTGTGTGGGCTCGTTTTCTGATCTCCATCGCCTCCATGATCCAACGCTGATATTTGTTGTCCTCTCTGCGAATGATTCTGCTTCTTTCTCAATCCATAACATGATTTTCTCTTTTGCAGTGGTCCGTGATGGCTGATTTGTAATTTTCTTGTAAAGCTTGTTCTTTTTTGGATCATTTTAGTCTTTCTTCTGTTTCTTTCTCGCATTCTTTTTGATGTTTTTTCTTCCTTGTAGCCAAGGATCATCCCGTCTCTCCTATATATGTTTCATTGCATGTATGGCATGGTATTTCATATATGATATTACATTTTCTATCTTGTTCTGTTGGGTCTATAGGATGTACAAGTATTTGTCTGAGTTTTCTGTATGGTTTGATGGCTGAACTAGTGTGGTGTTTCTTAAAAGTCCTTTGGATGCGTTCCGTGATTCCTCTGATATAAGGTAGCATGACCATTCCTTGGTTATCTGTTCTTTCTGATGAGTATTTTTTCTTTGGTTTGGTTCTTCTTTGTTCCACCTGTTTTTTTTTTCCTTTTCTTATAGCCCAAGTTGGGTATTGACATTCTTTTAGTGCTTTTTCAATGTGTTTTTCTACTTCTTTTCTATCATTTTCCTCCGTTATTATCTGTGCACGTTCAAATAAGGTTCTGACTACTGACATTTTGTGAACTGTGGGGTGTTCTGATGTCCATAGTAAATATTGATCTGTGTGGGTTGGTTTTCTATGAATGTTATTTTTTATGTCACCGTCTGTATCATGTGAGATATTTATGTCCAGAAAGGCTATGGAATTATTTTTTTCTTCTTCATGTGTGAATTTAATGTTTCCTGTCTTATCTATTGAGTTTAGATATTCTGTGAACAGCTGTGTGTGTCCTATTTTCACCTTCTCCWGTATGTCGTCAACATATCTTTTCCACAGTGTTGGTTGACAGTGTTCTGAGGCCGATGTTATAGCTTTTTTCTCCAGGTCCTCCATGAAAAACCCACACATGATGGCAGACAAAGGGTCCCCCATGGCAAACCTTCCTTCTGTCTGCAAATGGTGTTGCGGAATTGGAAATAAGAAGACATTGCAATAAAATGAAGAAGTTGAGATATGTCCTGTGCTGTAAGTTTTGTGTGTTTTTTGAGTGATTTGTCTCCTGTCAACAGTCCATTAACAATATGTATTGTAGCTTCAAATGGTGTCCGAGTGAATAAAGATACCACATCGTGTGATATCAGTATTTTGTCAGTTGCTGTTTTTGTGTTTCTTAACTCTTCTGCTACTTGTTTTGAATTTTCACAGTGTTGATCTGAATTGCCAAGTAGGGGTTTTAAGATGCCTGCTAGATATTTTGAGAGGTTGTAWGTAACCGATCCGATACTGTCTACAAAATCATGTTATGGATTGGGAAAGAACCAGAATCATCCGCAGAGAGGACAACAAATATCAGCGTTGGATCATGGAGGCGATGGAGATCAGAAAGCGAACCCACACAGCAATGAACCGGGATGAGGGGTCCTACAAGCTTTCATATACCTGTAGTGACATCCTCCAGCAGTGAAGCCAGCAGGGGGCGATGTCGGCTTGTCAATATATATTGATGAGCCGACACCGCCTCCTATCAACATCAGCTGTGACACCTCTGATGAAAACGGAAGTACTCGTCAAAACATGTCAGGTATGTCTGTATAGACATAAAAATAAAAAAAGTGTCTAGTAATTAGGAAAACGTAATAAAAAAGCTGAGTATATATTTTTTTTCTTCAAAAGCCTAACACAGATACAGATCCTTCTCAAAAAAATAGCACATTGTGATAAAGTTAATTATTTTCTGTAATGTACTGATAAACATTAAACNGTTAACGACATTATATATATAACGACAGTAATATTTCAAAATAAAAATAAGAGTAATTGGATTTGCTGCAGCACAAATTCATAACACCAAAGCGACTGAAAAAGTTTAATAAACATTTTTATCAAGGAAAAAAGGGAAAATAATTGATGGGATTAAAAGTGGTATCATTGGTTTAAATGTCGTCATAATAAATAATAACTTCTTGTTTTACAGGAAATAAGTGTGAGGTGGATCAATGACTGGAACTCACGTTTGCAAATAAGGGGGAGAAGAATGTATAAATGAAACTAGGGGGAAAATGGAACTGTTGAATGAGGGTTTTAAGATGTGTTGAAGTAAAATAACAAAATTTTTTAAAGGCWAAACAGATTAAATAAAATGTCATATATCAGGTAGACATCATTTAAAATGGTGAAAGATGTGGTGAGTCTGTGTGATCATTGCTCTGTGGATATATGATTCAGAGCAAGGTTTTCACAGTTCATGACAAGCAAGGTTGGGTGAAACTCTTTAAGGCAAAGAAAAAAATGCTTCCAGTGTGAAAACGTATTATGCTGTTTTTCTCGGTTTAACTATAACTTGTTGATTGTATCAAAACATAACAAATCCCACATATCTCAAGCTGGAAGTAATTAAATTTTGATTTACAGGTGGAAATTTACAAGGTTTCACTGAGGTGGTGAAAACTAACATTTAATTTTCAGGACAATACATGAGGTCAAAATAATGTAAATAACTGTGTGAATTTCTGTCTGCGCATGCGTAAACATTTCCTTTTCAGGATTTATGATACAGTTTAGAAACAGCTTTATTAAAGGGTTCAAGTGACTTGTTGATGGCAGATCATTTAAGGAAGATTTCAAATATGGGATGTTTTGTGTTACAGAAAGAACTAGAGAAGTTCAATTATTTACTTACTTACAGTTACACGTATTAGGCCTGAAGGTGGCAGCAGAGAGATACATTATGGTTATTTAAAAATAATGAAATATGGATGTTTGAATTATGTTATTAAGGGGGTCTGGTGTAGATGGTTTAGCATATTTTCTTAGGTGGTTGGTAAAAATGGTGAGTATGGAATTATAAAATAGCTTAAAATAGCTGTTCATTTTTTGGTTCATCTAGGTGTACATTTATTCCTGGAAACACTGACACTGGTGGGTCATTTACAAAGGCTGTTAAAGGCCTATGAACATTGTCTGTGGAGATGGATAATATTTAAAAGGTGATGWCTGCTGTGGTGATGCAATTAGTCATGGTGGTGGAAATACTAGGTTTTTGTTGTTTATGTAGCTTTTATTTGGCGAGAGTGTTGTGTTTAAAGGCCATCTCCCAGATTGTTCAAAACACCTTTAATCAACATCGAATATCAAATGGTACAGACATCTGATGCCTACCCAACGCCTCAACTTGAATATACGGTGAAGGAACTGCGGTGTGAAATCTCCAACACACATGATGATTCTAGCTGACATTTTTGAATAAAAGGTTAAAACTGAAATAGTTACATTCATGTAGTRGGACATGAACTTTATAGATTGTGTTGGTTTTAATGTTGTTGATAAAATGTTGTTTGCTTTCTAATTTTTTTCATTGTTGATTCTTTTTAGAGAAGTTACACT
>NW_013952798.1:194253-195968 GCF_001266775.1 Austrofundulus limnaeus
ACTCTAAACATCTCTGCTTAGTGTAACTTCTCTAAAAAGAATCAACAATGAAAAAAAAACAACAAAATTTTAAAAAGTGTCACAAAATCAAGCCATAAAAAACCTGCTGGTGTTTCCATCAACAATTTTTAGTTTAATTTTAGGAAAAAAAAATCCATGATGACTGAGGCAGCAAACTCTGAACCTCAACTTCGAAGAGATCAACTGTATTTATTAGTAATTATTACCTGATCAGACAAAAGAGGCAAAAGATTTCATTCAACCTAGGCTAATGTCAGCCAAATAAGTGGCTATTTTTCATAGTTGTTCAGGCTTTCAAATAAACTTTTCTTAAAAATAAGGTACATTAATATTAAATCTCTAAAGTTTGTCAAGTCACTGTTTAGCCTGTTGCCATTTTCTCAACTTTACATGCGTGACACTACGCAAATGTGTGCAGAAAGTGCCGAGATTACTAAAAGTTTCCTAAATAATAATTTTAAAGCTTTCTAGGCCTCATTGAAAACCCATCTGAACTCTGTGTCATTTGGCTTATAGAGCTTAAGAAGTTTTATTCATTGTGTTTTTATTGCATTTTATAGCTTCAGGCTTTTTGTCAAATGTTGCACACAAAATTGTAATTATTACTTTGTGCAAAATGATAACTGCTGAGTATGAGGTGGGGGTAGAATTTGTAAGAAGTATGGAATGACCAGCAGCTGTGTTTTATAGTTTTGTGGAAATTTATTTTTTATTGCTTCATCCTTAATAAAATTTATTTTACACGGCACATTTTTGTTTGTTTAGAAAGAACTACAAAAATAAAATTTGAGTTTAATGAACTGTAATCCTAAAATCAGACAAATATTGCTCTAAAACCAGTTATGTAGGCTTTGATACTGTAATCCGGTTGTATTTTGACCAATCACAGACAGAGACTACGGGTAGTTCCAACCCGTGAGAAAGAGGCAGAATATGGCTCTTTTATTATTGTACCTGAGTGGGATTTTATAGTCTGTTTTACAGATTTGATCTGAGACATCCACTATCTCCAGCTTCCCTCCTCCACAGCTTCCTGCCTGTGATCACAGTGTGAGTCAGATTGTGTTTGTACCACAGCTTACACCTGTGAGCACATCCAACAAAAACACAACCATGTTCTGACAGTAGCGCTCCAAAAATATCAGTTTCTAAATGAGTCCTGGAGAGTCAGAAGAAAACTTAGACTCCAACATGACGATAAACAATCTGACTTGCCTAAGAAAATAAAAAAAAGAACCTGCTCACAGCTGTAACATCAGAGACATTATAAACAGAATGTAGACACAACATAGTGAACCACAAAGAAAAGAATAGCTTGACATGTGATGCATCGCTTCTGGCTGCGGGTATGTGTACATAAAGAATAGTTCAGACACTTTAGTGGGGTTCTGTTGAAGGGTTATAAACTGTTAACATCTTACCTGTAACAGATAGCATTTTGAACAATCTCAGTTTGAGGAGAAAAAGGCTAGTCTTGCAAGGATTGTTGCCATTTTGAAACAACTCAAATCTTCAAAATTATGTTGGAGTTCATGCAGACACTGTAAGGGTCAGTTCTTACACTTCTTATAACAAGGTTATAAGAGTAATTTCATTAGCAAGGATCTCTTTTATTTTGGATAAACATTTCTTTAGTGCAAGAATGAATGGACACAAAAAGTAACTCTCAGTCAGTGAATGTTGATTTGAACCAT
>NW_013952798.1:199228-201107 GCF_001266775.1 Austrofundulus limnaeus
AATTCCAGTGAAATATATTTATGTTTGTGGTTGTAATGTGACAAAATATGGAAAAGTTCAAGGGGTATGAATACTTTTGCAAACCACTGTACAGACAAGGAAATGTTGCCCTGAAAGTGACTCCAGTTGTGGCTATCCTGCCTGTCTCAGGCCTTCTCTCCTCTTGCCCTTCTTTATACATACATCAGCTTTTATTTTTGTCTTGTGCAGAATTGTCTTAAAGACAAACTCCTCTTGGTGGTCATGTTTTTTGTTACCTTAGATCTCCTCAAAAATAAAACAAAATAAATAAAATAAAATAAAATATTTGTCTTTCCTGATTGTTCCCCATGAAATGACACTTGACTGTGGCATACCTGCCTGTCCACTCTCCACCACACCACAAACAGAGGCAAGTAAGTCAAACAAGTCTGACAATATTAATCACATTCTGGGATCATTTATAATGACACTACCTAACAGTGATTACTACAGACTACTTACCTGCCATCCTGGATCCACACTCACCTGCCGCCTCACCTCTCCTGGAAAGTCCACTTACCTGTCTCGAATTCTGGTCCTGCTCTGAACTAATCTTACCTGTTAAAGGGGCAATATTATGTGTTTCTCAGGCATATATTTAAATTCTATAAAGTATCTATGTCACATTCAGTTGTTGTCCCTGTCCCTTTAAGCCCACAAGATTTTAGAAGATTTCCTTCAGTTCTCTTGCCAGCCCTGTACCCAACAGGGCTTAAAAGGTTGTTGTTTATGTTTAAATAGAAAATAAACTTGACTTCTCATCATATATGTTTCTAAACACCTTGAAATTGGCCTTTGCCTCTTTAAGAACCTCCTTCCGCTTCTGTCCCGCCCATTTAAGCATGGGGCGGGTGTGTGTGCTCTGTGGTGAGGAAGCTCAGCTTGGAGACACAGTCCAAAGGAGGAGCTGATCCCAAAAGGTGGTTCTGGTCCCAACCTGTTGTTTTTGCTCCCCAGCCTGGCTGCTTCAGGACACTACAGGATTTCTCAAACAAGCATGAATGAGTCAAAGCAAGACGCTGGGCATGTTTTTGATGAGAGGATAACATTATAACATGATATAAAACTCAAAAAGTTGATTTTACATAATATTGCCCCTTCAACCTTCGCTGATGATCCTCCGGGAAGAAAGTAAGCCTGCCATCCCAAAACATTACCACGCAGCGTCAAGCTTCAACAGATCATCTCCCTTCTACTCACCGGTTCAATAACTGTTCAGAGCTCACTTTAAATAAACTCACTTTCACTCATTTTCTGTGTATTGTGTGTTTTGTTCCTCTTACCTGCTTTGTCGTGATATCCATTCATCAAACCTTGATACCATTAGCATTATAAAAGTAAACATTTGCAACATTTGCAATTTAGGTCTTGTGGCAGTAGCAATATGCTTGTTGCATTCAGTGAAACCCAATTTCTATTTATTGATTGAGTGCATGAAATTCACCAAACCATTGATCTATATTACTGGATTGGACATCATGTGACTTATTGTGCGCCGCACAGGTGCCATTGCTATGCATTGAGTTTTGACTCAGGAACATCCATGAATGGTGGTAAAAAGGAGATGCAGCAGACAGTCATGCAAGGAATATCAAAAAGGGATGCAATATTTTGCCATAAATTGTCAACAAGATCAAGATAATCACATTTTACAGGTCATTAAAACAATTTTATTTAAAAAAAATGTCGGAGATGCAGAAAGTAGGTCAGTTATGCAGCTTGATTTTGACAAACTTATGTTGAGTAAACCAACGAAAAGATAAATTTGCTGTTCCAACAAATTATTATATTTCTTATTAATATTGTTATTATGATAGGATAACATTGTGAGAGGTAAATATAATGGGCAACAGTAAAA
>NW_013952798.1:201556-203145 GCF_001266775.1 Austrofundulus limnaeus
CTCAGTTTTATGTGATGGAAAGGGGCTTCTACTGTAAATACATTAGCAAAAACCTATAATGAAAAGTTCCCAGACTGCTTATAGATTTATTTCTTGAGCAAATACATATTTTTTTTACATATCACAACATTGCCAATTTTCTCAGTTTTAATTTAAGCCATATTTTCTAGAAATCGGATAAGAAATGAGGGTGCTATGAATATTTTTGTGAAAGATTGAAGCGTATCCCGCATTGAAACTCTACCGTTTTGTTGACATGACTCATTGTATAGCAATGGCTCCTATGACGGCGCGTCGCTAGCTATAGCGGCTATGGGCGATGTCCAATCCAGTAATATACTGTAGATCAATGCACCAAACTACTAAAGCTTATACAGTACATGTCAAGTTGCACAGATTGCCGTAAATTACAGAGATTTTCCATTTAGTTGACATAGATAAAATCTCAGATTTTTTTCAAAAGCTCAGCATCAAATTTAATTTATATCTCAGAGCCAGCCCGTAAGGACATGCTAAGTTTGCTGCTTCTTTCTCCTCCTCCACCAAGACTGTGCCTGCTCCTCTGCAGATGCCACCAACCCCCACCCCAACACCACTCCTGCCCTGCTTCAAATGGCATTATCAACCACCTACTTCCCCCCTTTGTCTGGGCATGTTTTTCATGAGAGGATAACATTATAACTTGATGTGTGAGAGGACTACAGATTTTTAAATGAAATTTACGAATTTCTAAAGGCCATTTATAAATGTTCYAAGTGTTTGACAAGTATGATACGATAAGCAACATAATTTAGAGGAAACTCTGAAGAGTGAAAAATAGCAGGAAAACTCTATTTGGCGAATACTAAAGTCCAAGCAGATTTCTGACTGCCTTCATACAGAGAGGTTTTTTTCTTGCTGCAATCCAGCTACGTTCTAAGAAGCTGTGTAGGTCATGGAGAACGTGACAAAGTCATCGTCATGGATAAAGGAGACCTAAATGGTTCTTAAGTTATTTCTGCTACTGGAGGTTACTGAAGAGCAACAAACAGCCTTGACTGACATCTAGCTTTTATTTGCTCTTAATTGCCTCAGAACAGACAGATTGGAGGCCAACTGCTATATGTTGACCTGACTGAAACTGAGCTTTAGAAACAACATCAGTGGCAGAAGTTAATAAAGCTCCAGGCCCGCTTAGATTTCTCTACAAACAGTCTCTCAGTCGGTCAGCATCGTTTAACAGCAGGCCTGGGTCAAGTAAACAAGTTAGCTGGATTCCTTCTGCTCCTTGAACAGTCAGCCACCTGGTATTAGCACAGCCACATCTACCCCCTACACATCAACGCACAGACCCATCGAAAGATTCAGTTCCATGGTTCTGGCAGACATATACAGCGGGTAAAATAAGTATTGAACACGTCAACATATTTCTCAGTAAATATATTACTAGAGGTGCTAATGACATGAAATTTTCACCAGATGTCGGTAATAACCCAAGTGATCCATACACTCTAAAAATGAAATGTTGGATTTACTTAAAGGTGCAGTATGTAACTTTTCTAAAAAGTATATTTTTAGCATATTTGTTCACTCTGTCACTATCTCCTGAC
>NW_013952798.1:210389-214421 GCF_001266775.1 Austrofundulus limnaeus
CTTCATGTGTTCAATACTTTTTCCCTGTGCCATTCCACATTATTACAAATAACTTCATTTCTGGACATTTATGGTTTGATTTCTTTGTATGTATGGATCAATTGGGTTGTTACCGACATCTGTTGAAAATTTCATGTCATTAGCACCTCTAGTAATATATTTACTGAGAAATATGTTGACGTGTTCAATACTTATTTTACCCGCTAGACATCAACTGGCCGTGTGCTGCAGCCCATGAAACAGGAGATTCCCAAAGTGCAGAGTGAAATTAAAAAAGGAGTTCTAAGTTAATGTTATACGAAGGTTTCACCATAAAATTCTAGTTCATTAAAAAGAGGTGATGACCCTCAGTGCAGGTTTCCCACCAGCAAGGAAGCAGAGTTTTTATTTTTACAAAGATTGAWAAACTCAGTACTGTTAAAACGTTTTTTCACTTGAACCCATCGATATTATTTTTCTGAATGTTACCAGGTTTTAGGGATTTATAAGTAGTGATGTCATGGCAGGAGAGCAGGCTTCAGTCGAAGCGCTCTGGCTGATAGTTCCCAGAGATAAAAGAAATCTTTCATGGCTCAGCGAGCCCAGTTTATCTCTGGCTTGTTGCTCATGTCAAGGTGGTTGGCCGTTTCACACAGCTGGCATTCATGGCCCAAGTTCCTAGCTCCTACTTTAAAGGAGGACTGAGGTATTTTTCTGCTCAGATCTCTGGGCACACTCATACCAGTAGTTCAGATGGCAAATATTTGGGGGAAACTGTGCATTTTACAGGTTGGGGTAATAGGTTTATCAAAAACAGAAAGAAGATAAAACCAAAAAAAAAGTGCCTGAATTTACTGAGGCTATAGTCATGCTTACAAGGCTGCAGATGCATGGAAAGATTCAAGTCTAACGCCCAAAATGTTTTTCATTTTTTGACAAGGAGAAAGATAGAAATAAAACAAGCGGTACAGAAAAGGTGAGGAATGTTTTTGTAATAAATCTTGGAAACAAATTGCAGCTGGAGTTAGCTGTCCAGTTCAGATTCAGGGAGAAATTTATTTGCTAAATTGCCATTCAAAGAAAGCATCCTGTGGTTTATATCACCACCCCCGTCCCCCCACACCTCCTCCCTGTCCATATCAAACAAAACGTACAACAGAAAGCTTTTGATGTTAGCAACAACCAAACTAAAACTCTTTCTCTGTAATCAGTTCCCATTAAAATGTCTCTGAGCTGCTGGATTTAAGATTCAAAGTGTTCACTTTAAAACCTGAGGAGATCAAGGACTGAAAGCAGAAAGACACAAATAATTTAATCAAAGGCTACCTGCCTCGGGCAGCTTAGTGAGAGGACCTTAAAAGCAACAACTGCCTCAACTAAGGGGAATGTTTAAGCCATTTTGAAGTGGTGGTCTGTGTAAAACAGGGTTGTACAAACTTGTATTAAGTGCATCTAATTGTCAAAAAAAAATAACAGTCACTGATTATTATTTGACAAATTTTTCTGTTTTTGCCAATCTTTCATATGAGTCCATAACATAACAATGGAAGAAGGCAGCACGAAGCAGCTAACCTTACCACTATGGTTTTGTTTAATCACTTGAAATGCCACCATAAACTGAAGTGTGACTATTTGGGCCAAAAGCCACAATGTCATCTACAACAAACTCTCCTCAAGCGAATGTTGTAAACAAATCCATACATGTCAAGTTGTTGGGATTGTACGTAATTTACATGGATTTTCCATCATTTTGCAGGTATACAGACCAATCTCATCAAGTCTTACAGATTTTTTCTCAAACTTAATTTTTCTCCCCATTATCACCCAACCCTAAAAGTTATGAATATTTGTTACTTATTGTAGAATGGTTCATGCTGATGTTGTTTCATAGATCATTTTGCACACCCTCAGTTTAAAGAATTAGGTCCAACAGTAGTGAGACGACAATGGCTAGTCAGTATGCATTCAAGACTAAAGTGGATTTCTGTCATCTTACAGCAGCTCAAACATCAAACTTTCATCCAAATGTTTCTATGCATGATCTATACAATTTTAGGGTTATTTGCCAACACAGTTAGCGGTAGCAGCAGCTAGCTGTAACAGTTCTGGTTCAGCCTGGAATCTGCTGTGAAAGAATAATCATATTTCTTTCAAAATAACCCCCAACCCAAAAGTGTTGCCAACAGTTCAGTAACAAAAGTAGCTATTGGCTATTCTAAAAGTTACTAGAAGCCATTGAATGATGTCATCACCTAATTTAAATAGTAAGTAAATAGTAATAAGTAACTTTATTTGTATGGCACCTTTTCCAGTCAAGTAGCCACAAAGTGTTTCACAATAAAACTTCATAATAAGCCACCACAGAGCATACAATAATACATTTAAAAATTATAAAACCATTAATAGAATAACAATATTTAGCCAATGAGAATTTGTTTTGTAGGAGGAACAAAGTGTGTCTATTTAGAACTAGAAATGCATTTTTTCCTCAGTCAATTTTTTTCTTTTTTTTATTCATAGTTCCAATCCTCCTCCTTTATCTGGGCTTTGAACCAGCAAAAGTAACAAAAAAGATACACTCGGAGTTATTTTAGATTAGATAGCTAAAATATTTATTTTAGACAAAGAATTATTTTCATTTTCATTTGACACATTGGTCAGAGGCAGCTTCACACACATTTTATTTACAGTCTGTTTATGAAGGGGGGAGGACCAGGCCGCCTGTGGGCGTTTGGAGATGGGGGGAAGGGCCCCTGGCTGCTTGTTGAGAAATAAAAATGATACATGCTTTAACTTGACGTTAGTCTCTAAAAGTCTCCAATAACAACTGAAAATGTTGCTAGATTCTATCCTAGTTACATTTTTTTTAAATAGTTGCTAAAAGAATCTTAAAACTCGGTGATTACTGACCCCAAAGGAAGTGGAGTCTTAAATAATGTGTCAGCCTGTTGACTCTTTAAGGGTGTATTCACACCTGCACTGTTTGGTCCCATTTAATCAAACTCTAGTTTGTTTGCCTGGAAAGTCCGGTTTGTTTGGGGAGGTCTGATTTGGACCAAAAAAGCAAACTCTGGTCCGCCTGAAAACCTAGGTCTCAGTTCGATTGAAACCAACTCTGGTGTGGTTCGATTGCATGTGTGAACGCCAAGCGGATCAGAAACCGCTCCAAAAGCAGGAAGCGAACTATAGCGCATGACATTCTAAGTAATACAGTATTAAATTTACTTATATGTTGTAAATACCTCGCTGGACGACTGTATAAGGTGGACATCATGACTGTAGTGCTGGACGCGCTCCTACTCGTTTAACATGGAGCTTCCTCAGCCACCTTGTGTGCAAAACAACATTCTCTGTGGTTCCGCCTCATCTTCCTCTCATGCTGAGCTCATTGTTGAAGACTATTTGTTTAGCACATTTGCCAAAAACAAAAAATAAACCCTACTACCGTTAAAATGTAACGTTACTATTGTTTGTTTACATTTTGGAGGAAGGAAGTTGTGCTCCATGTCTTTTGAGGTTTTCATGCTGATTCCTTTAGTGGTTCTTTGTGCAGCGCCCCCACAGGTGAGGGCGGGAACAGGTTGTTAACAGGATTTAGTTCGGTTAAGAAAGTGCAGTGTGAATTCAAACCGGACCAACAGAAAATGTAAACAAAGCTTGCAGTTTTGGTCCCCAATTGAACCGAGTCTACCGGAAAATCAGGTATGAATATGACCTAAACTGTTTCTGTCTTTATGCTGATTCAGAGGAAATCATGATATGATGATGTCCCTAACCCAGATGAAGTTGAATTAATAGTATTTGAATGTACTATTTTAGAATTTTGAAGTTTTAAGTTGTTTGAAGGTAACTAAAATTTGCTTTGGTAGTGGGTCTGCTCAAACAAACTATTAGCTTGTCAATACAACCCAAAACAAACGGCCGCCATCTTGAAAAAAAACATCAAATTTTAAAATTTCATAACTTTTACACCACTGCTGATCTCATATCTATCTATCTATCTATCTATCTATCTATCTATCTATCTATCTATCTATCTATCTATCTATCTAT
>NW_013952798.1:215614-217616 GCF_001266775.1 Austrofundulus limnaeus
TCACTGACGTCCTCCATCCACATGACAGAGAGGGGAACACAAAAATGACAGTCTGTAACTGAAAATATGGATGGAGGAACTCAGTTCAGCTTGTTAGTTTGTCGCGCTAGCGCCGAGCTAATACATACAATATATATGGTGATAGCGTCAACGCTAGCGCAAAGGCTAACAGGCTAAGCTGAGGTTCTTCTTCCATGAAGCAGCTCTGTTGTCCTCCATCCATATTTTCAGTTCCAGGCTGAGTCATTTCTACCTTCTCCTCTCTGTCAACGCTRTCTGGTTTCATTTAAAAGAGTCGATCATCAGATATTGTCCAAGATTAACCTTCAGGGTGGATATAGCTCGCTAGCAGCCTCGCAATGAGGACCTATCCACATCATCATTTACCCAGAATGCTTTGCATGTGCATAAAATGGCTCCGTCCGTGTTAAAATATATTTTTAAAAATGTACAAAGCTAAACAACCTACAGTATTTTTACAGTCTTTATTATACAGTTAAAATATATGTTTATCAAATAAAGTCTAATGTTACAACTAATTGGGGATCCCTTTAAGGATCTTTAAGATAACAATTGCATGAACCAACGTAAAATGTTTGAGACTGAAACTGCTAAAGTGGCATTAATCCACTTCAATCTTTGCTACAATTGGACTAGCCATTAGCTCATCAGTCAAGTCCAACTTGACCTCTTTTCTACACACCATATTTGAAAAGACATTAACAACAATATATTAATTGTTCATAACTTTTACACAGAGCACTTAAAATGAACGAGTTATTACAMTAACTTCCTCAGTCAATCTTTTCATGCTATTTTGAACAGTATGAACCTTTCATTAATGGGATAAACCATAGTAGCAACTACACATTTCTATTTCTTTCAATAATTAAAAGTAGTTGGGTTTAAATCAGTGCCGTGTTGTCCTTGGATGCCAGCCCTTCTCACTTCAGTGCTACAGTCGGTCTCTGTGTGTTAAGGGGACTATTCATTCACTGTGTTGTCGTGTTATTTTCTTTCCATGAAATATCTGATACATTTTCCCTCCGTCCACGGGGCTGGCTACTGCTCTCTGTATGTTGTTAGAGCTGTGGACGTCTACATGAATGCCTGGCTTTGTGTGCCACCATTCGTGGGCTGGGACCACTTCTACTCTTACAGCTGAGGTAGAGTGTGTAGGAAAAACGGGCTTACTTTTATTTTAAATGAGGAATTCCAGACTATGGAGTTTATTGAGTTGTTTCATCAAACCTAAATGGGAGAGTGTGGGAAACTTGCTTTAATAATGACTGTGTTGTTGCATTTGGAGGCAAAAGCAAAGGCAGTGATGTACTTTCACTGCTGTAATGTTTTGTTTTTTTTTTTTCAGGGAAAATTGCAGGAAGGAAAGCAGAGAGGGAGGTGTCGGGTGCAAAGTGAAGAATTACTGCCAGGTCTATGAGTCCAGCTCTGCTTCTCATCCCCAGCTGTGCATATTATATCTGTTTCAGCTAAATGACCTTCAGAATCAGCTGCAGTGGTGTGGAAACACCAGACTCATATATCAGCTTGGAAAAAACCTTCTTTTAAAGAAACCAACAAATGAACAAAGGCAGCGTGGTTGCTGTGTTAGAAGAAATCCTCAAATGTTTTCTGTTGCTCTTTGAGGCTCCTGCTGTCGCTGCCGCTGTCTGAATTTCTGGTAAATGAGGGAGTTGGCTGACCAGGTTGTCAGGTTGGGACATGTGCAGTCAGGCACAATTTGCCCCTGAAGGCCCTGCAGGCTGGATAGCACCTTGTAGGGCAGTTACAGACTGTGTCTGGTGCTAGATGTGCTTCAATAGTTACATTTGAACATCTGAAGAAGGTTTGGTAAGATTTTCTAATGTGATCAAAACTCTAGAGCAGTGTTTCCTAAAGTTGGGGTCGGGACCCAAAGTGYGGTCCCGAAACATCAAGGTGGGGTCCTGAAAAGATTTTCTGAATTAATTACATTTTTGCCTTAGTTGTTACAAAGGAGTGA
>NW_013952798.1:219826-228049 GCF_001266775.1 Austrofundulus limnaeus
CATCAGATATTGTCCAAGATTAACCTTCAGGGTGGATATAGCTCGCTAGCAGCCTCGCACCGAGGACCTATCAACGTCATCATTGACCCAGAATGCTTTGTGTGTAAATAAAATGGCTCAGTCGGTGTTAAAATATATTTAAAAAAAATTACAAAACTAAACAGCCTACAGTATTTTTACAGTCTTTATTTTACAATTAAAATATGTGTTTATCAAGTAAAGTCTAATGTTACAACTAATCAGGGATCCCTTTAAGTGACACCCAGGTGTGTGGTTACCATGGTTAAAATTTTTTCTTCTCATCAGTTTTTTTCCCTACACTTTTTCTTTAGTTCATAAATGTTGCATTTTGACACCTTAGATTATTTTTAAAAAACTAAGTCCCAAACTAATGTTTAGAATAGAAAGATGATGGTTGTTGGGATTTCAGATGGTAGTCACATCAGCACCCGTCACAATTTCTTGCCTAGTTTTTCTAAAAAATCTCTGTTAACACAGAAAACATAAAACACATGATTCACCCTGTACATTTTTTTGCTTCATCTTTACAACATGAACCATGATAGGAAGTAGAATCCTAAAACTAATAAAACATGTTTTCATAAATAACAAAAAGGTGATCCTTTAACAAGCGGGGAACATGCTTCGACTG
The DNA here is from genome assembly GCF_001266775.1 of Austrofundulus limnaeus. Taxonomy (NCBI): domain Eukaryota; kingdom Metazoa; phylum Chordata; class Actinopteri; order Cyprinodontiformes; family Rivulidae; genus Austrofundulus; species Austrofundulus limnaeus. The sequence goes on from NW_013952798.1 coordinate 220,479, forward strand.
TTGACCTCTGACCTCTAGGCCACACAGGGGTCACTGCCTTTGACCAAAGATGCTAATCCATTAAAAAAGGGGAAAGTACCGTGTCTCCTTCATCCTCATCTTGTGTCAAAACTGACACATGATGGAGAAAATGAAAAACTGGGCGACACGGGATAACAAGTCCTAGTTTTTGTTGTTGAGCAACTACAGAATTTGACCCATTATCATCCATCAGTGCCCTGACAGATAAACACTAAACATGATGCCAGAACATGGTAAATGGTACTGAACTTATAGAGCGCTTTTCAAGTCCCTCCGGACCCCAAAGCGCTTTACACTAACAGAGATTCACCCATTCACACTCACATTCACACACTGATGAAGGCAWGCTACACTGTAGCCACAGCTGCCCTGGGGCACACTGACAGAGGTGGGGCTGCCATGCACCGGCAGCCACCGGACCCTCTGYCCACCATCAGTAGGCAAGGTGGGTGAAGTGTCTTGCACAAGGACACAACGACTGAGACGGKTGGACGGGGGAATCGAACCAGCGACCTTCCGGTTCCAGGACGACTCCCCCTAACCACTCTGCCACAGCCCTCCGTAACATGTCTGCTGTTGGACTCCAGAAGCTCCAATGTTTTATGCACAAAAAATGGGGCAACATAAATTTAACCCAGATAATAAAAACTTGTTTGTTTTTAATTTAAACCGAGGCTTTGCAGGGAAATGTAGCAATGCAACCACAAGATGCGTGTGATTCCTGCAGGCATGTGGAAAACATTAAGCTGAAGTTTAATGCTAATAACGTGAGAGAAATGTGCAAACGATTTCTGTTTCTGTTTTTCAGGTGGTGGTTTTCAGCGTTTACACCACTACAGCGCTGGATTTGGTTCAAGTTCACGTTCGGGGTTAAAAGTTTCAGGATGGGCAGTAGAGTGATGGATCCTGTCTGTTCTGTCGTTTTTGAAACCTCCCAGCTCGTCCCCTCGACCCCCCACCCTCCCTCCCACCCACCAACCCACCCACTAGCTTGTAGACAGTGTGAGAAAAGACTTTTATAGTTGATTAAAGGAGCACACCGCAACTAAACCAAACTCATAAAGATTATTTTACTGAATATAAAAGTGTTGCTTCTGTGATTTAATTCAGGAGCTTTGTCAGTGGAGTTAAAGTCTGTTTAAAATTATAAAATGTTTTACACATTTACAGTCAGAAGGAAAGGAAAGTTTACCTTTTGGCATCAGGGACAAAAACGAAATGACCTCTAGCAGGTTCTAAAATTATCCAGATTTAACCTAGCCAGGTCCTTGCTTTCCTAAACAGTTCTGCTCAGTTTTAGTTTCCCTTCACTGCTCCGTCTGGGATTTCTCCCATTGACAAGGATTTCTTCGGGAGCATTTTGTCCGGGCCAATCAGAGAACAGAAAGTCGATTTTCTGCGCAGTGTCTGCTAGTCATTTTAGCATACGGCAGTGGAGGAAGTGAATGAAGCCAGTCTGTGTTGATAAGGCTTCCAAATTAAATTGAATTTGTCTGACAAAGCAGCAGCTCTCATTTACAGTCGTCTCGTTCGGCTCGGTATATTTCTCCTCTTAGTAGGATTGTTTACAGCACACGCGATTTCTGGTTAGCATCTTAGCTTAGCCTCCGTCACAYCGACATACATCGCGGCCAGCCGATCCAATCATTTTAAACTTCAGCAGAGGCCACGCCTCCAGCAAGAATCGCTTCTCTATAGCTGAGAGTCCAGAACGTCGTACGAAGCAAAGTGAAGGGCCTGGTTTTTACCAGGCTACATTTAACTTAAAGTGTTACAAAAACACACAACAAATTCCACGGTGTCAGTATTTATTCAACTAAAATGAAACCAAATTTAAAAAGCTTTGTGTGGAAAACCTCAGTCCACCTGATCCAGCAGCTTATAAAATCTTTTTTAGCAGCAATAACTTTCAATTGTTGTTTTCCGTATAACTTTATTAGTCTCCCTCATAGTTACAGAGGAATGTTTGCCCTTTTTTTTTTACAGCATTGCTTCCCATCTCAATGGTCCTGTCGGGTTGAGGTCTGTACTTTGACTGGATCACTGCAACAACGTCATTCTTTATTTTCTTAAATTAATTTAAAAAATTTTGGTCCGACGTTCTTCCTGCTTTGTTAGAGATCATTATCCAATTTGGTCCAAGCTTCCACTAGACCTAAAATGGGCTCACATTTGACTCCAGAATCCTTTGGTCTACGGAGGAGTTCAGGTTCAAATCATGAACTCACTGCCACCGTGCTTAACAGTTGGTGTTTGTGCTGATCTGCTGCGTTTGGTTTTCTCAGAAAATGCTGCCGTCAAGCTTTTTTTATTTTTAGCTGAGGGCCACATGAGTGCTATGGTGGCTTTTAAAGGGCCAGTTGCAATGAACTTTAACATTTTGAGTTTAACTTGAACTACACATGAAATATAACATGCCTTGCCTCATTGCTACAACTGAGCACCGCTAACAAAAAAATAACAGCTCAATGCGTTTTTTTCCAGCATAGAATCGGCGTTTTAACACGTCCTCTTATAAAGACTGAAAAGTATGCATAAATGACATGCATTCAGCTTATTTTGAGACATTAATACAATTCAGTGGCAGTCAGAGTATTATTATATTTCACTTTTTAAATGTGTTTATTTTGTTGCATTAAATCATAAATTAAAAGTTTACCATTGATATAAAAATTACTCATATCAAATTTAGTAAAAAATTTAATTTGATTGAGTTTGCAAAATGTAATAATTATTGAACAGTTAATAAAAGTGGGAAAAAAACATTATAAAAGTTGTTTCTTTACATATTTTGCAGCATTATTTTGTGGGTTTGGAAGGGGGTCGCTGGCCAGAACCTTTACCAATTGGGGACCATGGCATGGAAAAGTTTGTTCCAAAGGACAGTGATGGCTTTTCTTTATGACAGACTGTAATTAGGTTGGAAATGACCTTTAACCTTTCGCAGATTGATGGGCAGCAACAGCTGCTTCTTATCATTGCTGATGCCTTTCCATCTTGGCATTGTGTTAACACATCTGTATGATCCAGAGACGCAAAGTGGCATAACTCCTGCTATTCTTGATGGCCAGACTGATGGTGATCAGTTAATCAAAACATTTGATAAGATTCTCCTGCGTGATCCTGAATCTCTTAAACTCTGTAGAAGCAGTGAGACTGGATTTCACTTTTCCATTTTAGCTTCAACCCGGTTTCAAAAATAACAATTTGTTATGTTGGTGTTTTTGGTTTATTTCAGGTTAAATTTAAATAATTTTAGAATCTAGTGAAGACCAGATCTTTTCTTATATGTTCTCCTGATATGTAAAACCCTTGTATTAAAACTTTTTTAAATGCCTGTACATACGATGAGCACACAGTTGGTGTAGATGTGAGTCAGGGCCTCTTGGCTCCTAATCCCCTGCAGGTTCCCCATTAATCCAACCTCATCCCCATAAACATCCTGCTGCAGCTCCTTCATAGTGTGTTTATAAGCTCAATCTTTTCACACACACATGAAAGCCCACACAGGAGGGTCCACTTCCTCACGGATGATAAAACAAGGGAATCTCAGCTGAAGGTGTGCCATCAAAGGCAGATTTCATGTGGATTTCAAAGTGCTGCAGAATCAAAGGAACGAAGAGGCATCAGCAGTTATATGAGAGCAGGCTGTTTTCTTGTAGAGTTTGCCAGATTGTTGCTTTTACAAAGGCATGCGGTGTAAATTGGTAGCATGCACTCTGCTTCAGTTTTCCATTTTCACTGCGTGTTCGCTGTAATAATCACCTGCCTTCACTTATGTCGAGACAACAAAAGACAACCTTTGTTTTTTTTTTGTTTTTTTATTTTTTATTTTTGTGGAGGCTAAATAAAGACAAACTCGACAAAAAGTTCAGCCATCTGAACTTGTTTCCACCCCAGAAGCCTCATTCTCGTACACTCTGAGTTACTGCAGGACATCTAAGACAAACATCCGCGATGATAAGAGCAGCGGATAATGACTATAATGATGAGAAATTGTTTCCCCTCTTTGCCCCACCCGACATCACAGAAAGAAGTTTTAGCAGAAGAGATACCAAAGGCCAYGACATGAGCAGGAGGTTTGTTTCCACATATGATCCTGACAAGGACGTACTGTATCTTGGGAAAACAAAGGGAAATGTGCCTGCTGTGGTGTTGAGAGGCAGCAACATTTTAGAAAGTGTTTAAAGTGACTGTGTGGGTTTTCAGCTGATCCGCAGCTGGTCCTCTGAACTGATGTGGTCAGGACGTGTTTATTAAGACTCAGTTAGAAAATGTAAACGGAAACACAAGGCTGACAGACAGGATTTTCATAAAACTCCTTTTTAAAAGGGTTTTTGTGCTTCTTTTAGCACAGGGATTCTGTTTTTATTGATGACAACTAACAAACTTAGGTTTACTCTCAAAGGGATTTGACTGCTTGCATGTTGGCCTGAATATGTTGCCATTTCTTTTTTTCTACCAAAAGTTGTTGATGGTGACACGTGAAATAAAAATGTTGTATATGTTTGTTTTTTACATAAGCACATAGCCCTTCTTACTGATGCAATGCAATGGGGGTGTMTGCATAAAATATGTTGCAGTTGAGACTAAAACACAAAGACTCAAGACTAAAAAGCTACATTGTCTGATAATAAAGTTATACATTAGTTTCAATGTTTTGTGCAATTGGGTTGAAATGATCAAACATGATCAACGTGATGTTTAGTAAATTAACTCAGGAATTAAAGCTATTTAAATAAACATGTAGCATGCCCTACTCTTCCACTTGGGTGGTTCTAATTCACTTTATACTTTGGCTCTCTACAAGAGGCCTGGAATTATGAGGGTTCTGTGCCGTATCTTAGTTGTTCCTAGGATTGTGCTCTTCTGGACAGAGATCTCTAAGATTGTTTCTGGGATTTTTGAGCTACTTTTCAAGTTTGGGGCCACAGCACCTAGTGGTCCAATGACCACTGGGACTACTGATGCTTTGACTCTAGAGACAAGTCCTGTGTTTCCTCTTTCAGCAATTGGTGTTTCGGAAATTTCTTATMTTCCTTCTTTCTAATGTTACAGTCATTTGGGATTGCTGCCTTCTTCTCTTGCTTGTCGACCACCACAAAGTGTTGTTTGATGGTTAGCCATCACCTGTTCGTTAGTCTGAATCTGGAAGTCCCACGGTGTCTTCGCGCTTRCATTCTCCACCACACTTGGTGGCATCTCCCACTTTGATTCTGAGTCCCCCAGTCTATACTGTTTACTGTATTATTCCAGCAACTTGGTTATGTTGCCCCATGTATGCTATCATGTGTCGGACTGCATCAGGGAGATTTTTGCATGGTATGATAGACCATGACCTCTTGCTGAGGGCCTGTTTTTTGCGCTGCCACAAAACACAGCGTGTCTGGGCTGTCCTTCAGTCCAGTCCTCTCTAGCTGTTTGTTGATATCAGTCACTTCCCTAATCTGCCAGTGGTGCATGCCATGTAGGGGCTTATCTTTCCATGATGGCCCCTGTTCTTCCACCACTGCCCCAACCTATTTAACAGAGCTTCTTCACCGTTACACCCCTCCTCGGTCACTCAGGTCTGCTGACCAGCTGCTCCTGGTCATTCCCAGTTCTAAATGGAAGCTCAGAGGAGATAGGGCCTTCTCTGTTAGTGCCCCTAAACTGTGGAACGCCTTGCCCTTACATGTCCGACAGGCCCCCTCACTGTCAATTTTTAAGACTCGTTTAAAAACTTATTTTTTCTCAGTGGCCTTCAACCCAACTGAGATTTGATTTTACTCAACTTTTACTGTATTGGTGCTGATTTTACTTATTTAACTGTGTGATTTTATTGTGTTTTTGTATTCAGTTTTTATTTTATGTGTTCAGCACTTTGTTTCAGCAGTGGCTGATGTTATAGTGCTTTATAAATAAAGTTTGATTGATTGATTGATTGACTTACTCACTGAGTTTGCAATACTGTCAGACATTCCCTCAAATGGTCATTGGAGGCTTTCCTCCTTCCTCCAGGATATTGCTTCATCCTGTACAGGGGTTCAGGTGCTTACTTGGCATTTGCCTCCCTCCTTTCTCTTAGTGTATAGTCTCAGGGTGCTGGACTTGTGTCATAAWATACCCAGTAAGGTTTGTGGCATTAATAAAATGGAATTAGTGAATGCACTTTGTCATCAATGCATGTTCCCATACAATGATGAAATTTGTGCTCTGTATTTGACCCATCACACATGAGAATCACCCAAGTGGCGCAGCAGCGCAGCTTTGCAAGCGCCCCAGGGAGCAGTTGGGGTTTAAGTGTCATGCTCAAGGACACCACGGCATATGGGCATGGTGGTGAATCGAACCTGTGATTTTCTGATCCTAAGTCGGCTGCTCTACTTCTACACCACAGCCGCCCCATGGTGACATCTGTGTGAAAATGTTTATTTTTAATTTATGTAAAATAATAGGCACAGTTTTGTCTTTATATTTGAAGTAAATGTTTATCAAATAAGGTCTAATGTCAAATAAGAACTAACTTTAAAGAGATCTCTAATGGAAATCCCTCTAACAGTTTTAGGGTGTTTTAATGTTGAACATAGATTCTTGCAAAACCTATTAGAAATAACATGAATTGCATTTTGTTGTGAAATGCTGAATAATGAATGACTGCTAAATTTACTAAAGAACCTGAAACTGAGTGGCTAACGCTAAACAAAGTAGAACACTAGCTAAAAGCTTAATGAGCAAAACATTAGTGAAAAATGAAAATAAGTAACAAAATAATAATAAGTAACAAAAAAAAAAAAAACCAGATCTGTGGTTATTTAGATATAGGCTAAATAAAAGTTAAACACTAGCTAAAAGTAGAAAAACACTAGCTAATAAGTAGCAGTAGCAGAATGCAGGTTAAAAAGTAATAAAAGACTAACCAACAGCTAAATGTAGCAGAATAGTAGCTAAAAAGTAAAAAGCAGCAAAATGTTATCTCAAAGCAAAAAGTAGGAGAACGTTAGCTGAGGATAAAAACAGGACACACAAACAGAAGCAAGTTTTAATGGACCTGAAGAAAATTCAATAATTTTCTATGGCAATAATGATTTCAAAAGTAGAAAAGTTATAAACAAACTGTCGTGGAAAGAATGGTCAGAACCACGGCGAAAAGGGTGTTTAAAAGACAAGTCTTGCGGGTATGATTATAAAGTCATTTATTGATGGGCAGACATGAAACAGAGAACAATCACGAAGTCTGTAAGATGTGGGCCCGCCTGTCATCGGCCGGGCAAGCAATGTTATACTGTCAGTTATCACCATATGATAATGAACAACCAATCAGGAACCGCCTCGTTCTGGTACATGAAGTAGGTCAGCTTGATGCTGACATCCGGAAGGATATCACAAGATATGAACAAGTGTTCATATCTGCAGGAACAGGAACAGGAACAGGAACAGGAACAGGAACAGGAACAGGAACGAGTGGACAGTGTCCAGGTGATACATAATCAGTATTCCACAACATTCCCTCCTCTTGAGTAAAGGAAATACTCAATACCAAAAAAAATGGAAAAAGGAATAATTATTAT
>NW_013952798.1:228689-233322 GCF_001266775.1 Austrofundulus limnaeus
AAAACTGTCATGGAAAGAATGGTCAGAACCACGGCGAAAAGGGTGTTTGAAAGACAAGTCTTGCGGGTATGATTATAAAGTCATTTATTGATGGGCAGACATGAAACAGAGAACAATCACGAAGTCTGTAAGATGTGGGCCCGTCAGCTATCATCATGTGATAATGAACAACCAATCAGGAACCGCCTCGTTCTGGTACATGAAGTAGGTCAGCTTGAAGATGACGTCCAGGGATATCACAAGATATGAACAAGTGTTCATATCTGCAGGAACAGGAACAGGAACAGGAACGAGTGGACAGTGTCCAGGTGATACATAATCAGTATTCCACAACACAAACAAATATAACATTTTTTTGAATGAGCTGAACCTTTTGATACATGAATGGCTAAAATTGCATGAAATGTGAAGAAGTATTTAGATTGCAAAAAATAAAAAATACAACAGGAAACAGTGTGAATGCACTCTCCTGTTCTGAGTGGGACATCTCATGGTATCACATGAGATCATGCAAAATGTTTTCCAGGTTTTTACCAAATGACAAATCAATTCCTTCTCATCATGAAATGATCTTAGTTTAAAACCCTGGGTTTCATACATTCCTTTAAGAAATGCTCAGCTTTTACTTTATTGAAAGTGTTTGTTTCATTTTCATGTTGACAGCCATGTCTCACAGACATTTTCTTTAATCACATGCTAGCAGACTGAATGATTACACTGCAAAAACTGTCCATCTAAGTCTTACAATCATATGCCAAGCCAAAAAGTATGTTTGAGCTTGTTTTGAGACCAATAAGATAATGTGTAAACTCCTCAAAGCCATGCCCACATTATAATCTTTTCTAATGAAGATTTAAAAGTTCAGTTGTGTGTTGAATTTGTTTTCAGGCATGTAGCTATTAATATAAAAATCGTCAAGTTAAGCAAAACAGTCACATTTACTGTAACAATCATTACAGTTCTATCATAAAACTATAACATGTAATTTAAATCAGTTATATAAACCTAAACCCCAATAATTTCTTCAGCACTATAAAAGTTGAAGCCATTTACAATTTAGCATTAAATATAATAAGCAATAGCAGAATGTGCTAGATTATTATGATAAATTATTAGCCTGGAAATATTTCTTATTTCAAGAAGTCTCACCCAGTGCCATTGTCTTACTGCACTAGCAGATTGTTTCACTTAATTTGAAAACATTCAGACTATAATCTAGAATTTTTTTATTAATTTTAAATGTGTAATTTTTCCAGTGATTATCTGTGGGTGTTCCAGTAAACCCTGACACTACACATGGAAAAAGGGAGAAGCTCCTTTAAAACCAGTAAAAATAAACCAGTTATTTCCCTGCTGGGAAAGGTCAAAGCTACTGTCAGGATAAAACTCTGTTGTATCAACACAAAGGGACAATTTGAAATAATGGGAAAAAAAAAAACTATTTTGAGGTTTTCCTGTTCCTGTCCTGCTGCTGTTAGAAATGTAATAAAAGCAGCTGAGGCCAGTTTCTCTCTGGGATGTGAGTGATGGAAACTAGTTAGAGAATCAAAATTGTAAAGAAAAAAATTGCAAATTTGCACTTTAAAATCCAATACTGCTCACCATTATAGTCCCAAGTGCTCTTAAGGGTTAATCACTGTCATCGAATACAATAGTAATTCTGTATGTTTTTCTCACATCTGGGACATGTAAGTGTTTAAAAAAAAAACTTAAATGACCCAGTCTAAGACCAGCACACAGCCAATGATTACAGAAGGCTGATGAAGCCACACCAGGGATTGTGTACAGGCAGGAGTGTGCCGCTTGGCACGATCTTCCCCTCTATCTGTGGCATTTTGGTGTTATCACCTGAACCTCCCCTGATTGGTTGGCAGCGCTAATCACCTCACCTGCACTGGATTTGGCTCATCAGCACCCAGGCTTCTTAAGACTGTTTGGAGGAGCAGATCTTCGCTGAAGCATCACTACTCTTGGGTAATGATCTCAGCCTCGTGTTGACCCAACTTGTCAGAGTTTACCTAATTGTGTTTTTTTATGCTTACCTGTCTTCAGAGTTCCAAGGATCTCCCGAGTACTTTTGGTCTGCCTGTATCCCGAGCCTGCCTGATTACCTTCGCCCAATGAGCCTCTCACCTGATCTCCTCCAGTGCTGCGTGTCTGCCTCTACCAAAACTAATACTCACCTGAAGATCACCTCCTGTAAATACTCGTGGAACAGCTCACCTGTAAATACTCACCTGTGGAACCACTTACCTGTAAATACTCACCTGGGGACCTGGACTCTCTCCTCCACACTGATCCAACTAAGTCCGCCTGCAAGAACAAAAACTACTTGCCTTCAAGAAAACTTGTCCTGAACGCAAGCCCTCCACTCACCTCTACAATCTCTCTGTTTCCAGGTCCTGCTCTCCCCATCAACACATGTAAAATAAAAACACTTACCTTTATTTAACTGTCTCTGGTCTCGATCTGTTATCCGGTTTTGGTCATGTTGACTCCAGTCTGTATTTTGACAGCATGCTTCAGCCAAGTGACATGACCGTGAGCAATTCTGGTGACGATCAGACCATGGGTGCTTCTAATGAACCAGCTACTAAATTTGTAGAACATGAAAGAATGCTTCTCCAGTTGTTTCAATTACAACATTTGGCACGTATAACCTATATTGTTTCTGCTTTAAAAGGAAAAGCTTTACGGTGGGCTCAAGCATTTTTAACCTCTCATTCGCCCACAACCCTCACCTCTCAGTTGTTTATCCAGGAGTTCCAATGTGTTTTTGATCATTCGCTCCAGCAGGAGGAGGAGGCAGTCAAACGTCTTCTCTCTCTCCGACAAGGAAGACCCGAAGTCTGTGGTGGAATATTCAGTGGATTTTCGCATAATTGCCAAAGAAACGAGATGGGAAGAGCTTGCTCTAAAAGGTACTTACGTAAATTCTCTATCTGAACAAGTAAAGGATCAATTGGCCCCCCAGGATGAACCCAGGAGTTTGGATGAATTAATTTCTCTCTCCATTCGTATRGACAATAGACTAAGAACGCAAAAGAGAAAAAGACTCCATTTCCCAGAATCCTTGGATTTCCGGTTCCCGCCCAATCAATGAGTTTCCAGTAATCCAAAGCGTCTCACCTGTAGGATCAGAATCGGACCCCATGCAAGTCGGACAGACTCGTTTAACTCCAGAAGAAAGACAGAGACCCACCCCCAAACTTTGTATTTATTGCGGCAACAAGGGACACTTCGTCACCACCTGCCSGCTGTGGGGAAACGGACCAACTCGTCAGTAAACCAGGGGAAACTGATGAGACAAGATGAATTTCCCCCTACCTCATTACTCTCATTACCTGCCACCGTTACTTTGACCAGATTAGACTGCCCATATCAGCACTTGTTGATTCTGGCGCCAAACAAAACCTCATCTGGAACAACTTGGTATTCCTACCATTCCACTCAACACCCCCCACTCTATTGCTGGTGTCACAGGACAACTCCTCACCCAAGTCACTCAGCAGGTCTCCAATCTTCATGCTATTGTTTCCGGCAACCATCACGAGCTGGGTGAGTTTGTTGTTTTTGATTATTCCACCTCTCAACTTATTTTTGGTTTTCCTTGGCTCACCACTCACAATCCTGTTTTAACTGGCCTGAGAGAAGAGTGGAGAGCTGGAGCACTCATTGTTTAAAATCCTGCTTAAAATCTACTGTTTACATCTCCGTTTAAAGGGCAGGAAACTGTCAGAGAATCTGATCTGTCCAAAGTCCCTTTGGTTTATCYTGACTTGGCTTCTGTATTTTATAAAAAACAAAGCATTATCTCTGCCACCCCACAGACCCTACGATTGCTCCATTGAGTTGATACCTGGTTCTCCCTTACCTTCCAGTCACCTGTATAATCTTTTTGGTCCTGAAAAGGTGTCTATGAAAGATTACATAGAAAGCTCACTATCATCTGGTATAATCTGTCCATCCACATTCCCGTTAGGGGCAGGATTTTTCTTTGTTGCAAAGAAAGATAAAACTTTAAGACCTTGCATCAATTATCGGGGGTTGAACCAGATCACTGTTAAGAACAAGTACCCACTGCCACTCATTGATTCCGTTCATGACCAACTCCATTCAGCCACCATTTTCACAAAATTAGACCTCAGAAATGCCTATCAATTGATGAGAATAAAGGTAGGGGGATGAATGGAAAACAGCTTTCAAGACACCCTTAGGACACTTCGAATATCTAGTTATGCSATTCGGACTCACAAACGCCCCAGCAGTGTTTCAAGCACTCATTAATGACATACTCAGAGACTTTCTTAATGACTTCGTGTTTGTTTATCTCGATGACATCTTAATCTATTCCAGTGATTTAAAGGGGCAATATCATGTAAAATCAACTTTTTTGAGTTTTATATCATGTTATAATGTTACACTCTCTTACAAAACATGCCCAAAGCCTTGCTTTGACTCATTCAGGCATGTTTGAGAAATCCTGCAGTGTTTTTATGCAGCCATGCTGAGGAGCAAAATGACAGGTGGGGACTAGAAACGCTTTTTGGGACCAGAAACGCCTCTGGGATGTGTCTTTAAGTCGAACTTCCTCATGGCAGAGTGCCCCCCCCCCACACACACACCCACACAC
>NW_013952798.1:233647-240735 GCF_001266775.1 Austrofundulus limnaeus
AGGTGACACAGATACTTTATTATGGTATAGTATTTAAATGTATGCCTGAGAAACACATAATATTGCCCCTTTAAAACAACACGAAGGTCATGCGAGATCCGTGCTACAACGCCTTTACGAGAACCAGCTGTTTGTCAGAGCAGAAAAATGCGACTTCCATGTTTGTGTAGGAAAACTTATCCTGAACGCAAGCCCTCTACTCAGCTCTACAACCTCTCTGTTTCCAGGTCCTGTTCTCCCCATCAACACTTGTAAAATAAAAACACTTATTTATCAGTCTCTGGTCTCGAACTGTTATCCGGTTTTACTCACATTGTCTCCAGTCTGTATTTTGACACTTTCCTTTTCTAAAACACACTAGACGCTGAATAGCGATAGCATGACCCCTCATGACCCCTGCACTTAAGCAARACACCCACGCAACACAACAACAGGTTGTGGCTGTTTAAGATGTTCTGATATTTATATATGAAGTGACTTTAGAGTGGTCATTACAAATAAAGTATTTTGTTGATGGGAAAAAACAGATCTGTTCTCTGTAGTCTTTTTGGGTTGAGTGATAATGAAACAAGCCACATTCACATGTATGATGTCATATGTAATAATCTCTCTAGGAAATTGTACTGTAGATGCTGTAAAAACAGAAATGATCCACAGAGACAGTTTTGAGTAGAAACGGTTTTGGGTGGAGGATGTTTTTGGTGGAGTTAATGAACATGCATATGGAGCTGTTGGACTTAGTGTAGGTCATATGGGACAACACTTTCTAATCCAAGTCCTCCCTTTGTGTCAGACTCTGCTTCTTGTTTTCTGCAGCTTCCTGTTCAAAAATTGTCTCATTAATTTGACTCAAACACACTAAAACTGACTAAACTAAACACACTAACACCCTGACTCTAAAATTCTAATACTAATAACAGATTTTTTTCAAATCTGTTTACTCACTCCAGTTCTTGCTGTATCCATTGCTACCCCTTTCTTCAACTATCTCATCTTTTTTACAGCCTGTAGAATTTTGGTGCTTCACAAATAAGTTCAGGCCTTCGTCAGAAAGTGGGTGGGGTTTTGTTTGTTTGTTCAGCAGAGGTGGGGGTGTTTTAACCATGAGACTGCCCGCCTTTGAAGCTACCTCCAGCCTTGTGCAATATAAATCTGGTGGTCTTTTATGGTCAGATCCCTGGTGTGATGTCACGTCCCATATATAAAAGGGACTGTTTCCAAAACCTCAACTAAAACTGCTTGAAATCCCCACAAAAACTACATTTTCAAACCAGTTTGCATTACTTTTCAGTTTGCCGAAGTACATGAGTAGTTATTTGWTAAGTCTTTATCATATTTTGTTAGATATGTGATATAGAAAAATGGTGGGTTTTGGACTTTCAGTCACAATGAACTGATACAACAAACCTGTATACAGACATGACTGGGGGAGCGGGGGGGCACTGTGTTGTTCTTCCCTTCCTCACAACACAAAAACATGGCCAAACAAAACTGATTTATCTGACCTGTGGGGGAATGAATCAACTGTCATCAGATTAAGAAAAAAAGAAAAAGTGAAAAACCTTGTTCCCTAAAATAATTTTGCTAAATAAATTGTCTGATGTATGTAAAATATATGATCATGTTTATTATATGTAGTTGAGATGATTTGGACCAGTTRTTCTTTTAATACATTTTTATTTATTTCTGGTGCATTTTTAGACTGGGACATTTGGGGCTGTAGCCTCTGTTTTCTGTCATTAAAAAAATAAAATAAAAATGATCAACGACCAAAACCCTTAGCAAAGTCTCCAAAGAAATGCTAAATTTACTCAGTCTGCTTGTGTTGACAACTGATATCCTGCTGAAGTTGTCACCTTTGTGAGTTTATAATTAGTCAGTGTTGTTTAAAACTTCTATGTGGAACAATCTAAGATGTTTTAAGTGTGTCTCAACAGGAAATTAATAAAAAAATTCTGCTCTCACACGCAAAATGAGTCATGTTAGGAAACAGCCATCCATAGACTTCGTGGTTCACCTTTCATCCAAAACGTTCTTCAGTTGTGATCGTGGGCCAGGTTTCAAATGGGAAGAAACTTTGTCAACAGAAAAAGAATTTGAATTGCTCAGAATCAAACTGTATTTGCATAACGTGAAATTAACTGAACTAGTTTGAAAATGAATTTCACTAAACTGAAACTGATTTTAATGGTGTGAATCTGAATTTAATGTTTTAAATCTGAATTAATTAGCTTTAAAGCAGTTTTTTGTATTAAAAATGCAGTTAGATTACCTTCACTTTCAGTTCTTTAATTCAATTTCATTTCAAAAATTTAGGTTTTTGTGTCACATTCATGTCCTTGAGAAAGCCACAGAGTAATTAAACACAGATTGATAGATTTATGATTCATATCAGCAAAACTTCTGTTACGGTAAGGCATTCAGTCTCAAGGAAGCAGTAATCAGCAATGAAAGATGTACAATAATTTATATATTTGTATGATAATTCCAAAAATCCTGTAATGTTTTATAATTTAACCGTTTCAGTGCGTCGCTGAATTGACACACGACTGACATGAGAGTTAGTGGATTGTGGAACACAGTTTTACTAATTTTGCGACTTTGTTGCTATATTTAGCTAGTTTTCAGACACATCTAATGACTGTTTTTCAGAAAAACAACAAGCAAAAACATCTGGGGACTCTTTTTCTGGTGTTAGTGAGACTTTGGAAAGTGGTGCAGACTGCAGGAGATGAGCACAGCTTGAGCTGGACTGAGCAGTGTAAAACGACAAGACATCCTGGGAGTTGGTTACACGTGGTGACGATTTGCCCAAAAGCACACAAGTGAGGGGCACACAGCTATGGAGACACACCTAGACCTGTGAGCAAAACTGAACAGATCAGAACCAAATAGAGTGAGACTTGGCAAAGGAGAGGGGATATACAGTAGAGACTGATATAAACACACCTCTCTGATGAGGAGCAGGTGCTGCTGTGAGTTCCTCTCCGGTCCCAAAGCACTGACAGGGGGCTCAGTCCTCAGTGTCGCTCCCAGCTGCAGTCAGAGAGGAGAGGGGTGCTCTGTGGGGRGAGAGCTCACTGCAGACTGAGCTTCAGGAGGAGCTATGTGCAAATAGGAGGTGCTGTGTTCCAGCAAACGGTTATGCTACATTCACACCGAGCGCGTTTTGAGTGGCCAAAATGCACAAAACGTCTCTTGTTGGACGCACTGTGTTCAGACCGAAGAARGCACTCGTGTTCAGACCAGAACAAGCAGCGGCAGCGGGGTGTGGGAGGAGCGTGTCCTCGGCGGGTGAATAAAGATAAAATAAAAGAAAAAGGCTTTGCTTAATTTACTAAAGAAAGCGAACAGCAGATAATTAACTCAACAGATGATTTAGAGGCGATTTGTTCAGTTAGATTCGGCACTCCTGAAGCTGTCAGCTGACGGACWTTTTTTTTTTTGGTCCCGAGCAGCTGATCCACATCGGTGCTGATATATCCTCCCAGAAAATCCAACTGCACATGGTTGATTTCAGGTAAAGATCTCCAGTCCATCTGTTTCGGTTTTCAGTGGGAGACGCGTCGAGCGGCGAAAAGTTCAGATATTTGAACTCTGGCGGCGGCTGCTTCCGCAGCACCGCATGTGCGGAAAACGCTCTGCGCCCCTTCTGCCTTCTTTGCGRGCCGCCCAAAACATACGTGATGCYACGCACAAACCCTAGAGGCGCGTCCTCCATAGACTTTGCATGTWAATCGGCCTCTCCTGCCACTCAAAATGGGTTCGTGTGAACGTAGCATTAGGAAGTTCCAAATGGCTACAGGAATTGAAGGACTTGAATTAAAACTTAACTCTGACCACACTGATGAATTATTGGCCACAGGACTCAAGACTAAAGTGAGCTCCATAGAAGTTCATGTAAACAATATTTTTTAAATAAATCTTTACATCATTGTCTTACATTATCAACACCTTCTGGAAACGGTGAGGGCTGAAGATTTTTGTCTGTGTCTGTTAGGGAGTTTGTTAGCAATATGAACCACTGAACAAATTCTYATGAAACTTAAAGTAATCATTGGATGTACATCTACAACTAATTAACTTGTCGTGTCAACCCAATTCAATAAATAAGCCATAGCTAATTGACAAGCACAAACGTTGGCTCTCACTCAGTCAGTTTTACAAGCACTGAGTTGATTCTGATGTGGTCATAGTTAGGAGTCATTCTCAATGCATACTTTAAATGTGGCAACATGCAATCTTCCTGGGTCAGGGCTTTCATAATGTTTCTATAAACTTTTTTAACATATACAATTCTAAATTATTTACAAACAATTAAAAAAGCAGCAGCTAGTTGTCGCACGCACCTCAGCTTGGGCACACTTCTGGCAAGAATGTAATAATAATCTGTCAGAATACCCTTGAAATGCTTTACATTAATAAATAGTCGTTGCATGAACTCTTGGAAGTGGCTCCACTCAGCCTAGCTGTTAGTCTATGAATTTGGTCTAAATTAAACTAAGCTGAGGTTGTTTAAAGAGCTATCTACAGCAGGAATTCTCAAGTATTTACATACAGAAGARCACTTCACAAGATCTGAACTATCCCTTGATATTAGCTAGCCTGGTTTAAAATGATTCAAGCACTGAAGTAATTTGTTTTAAAGCAGAGTGTTGTTAAAAATGTCTCCAGTATACTGGAATTCAATAAAACAGCATTTATTATCCTAGTAGTGCTGTACTAAACTCAGTTAAAGATGGCAGCTCAGGCTGAAGTATTTGACACAACAAAAATGATGATGTTTGAGGCAACGTATCATTTCTAGTAAACGGCTGCTCTGGAATCACGTAGCCTTTATGGGAATATCTGAGTTGATAATTTCTTGACTCATGATATCAACTCGGAAAATAAAAGCTGAAAGCAGCTGAGTAAGAGCAGACGTGCCTCAGCCATGTTTAACTTTATGCTTTGTTTCTCTTTAGTCTGATGAGACATAAGATTTAAAGGAAAAGTAAACGACATAACTTTAAGAGTCAGAGGCTCCTGCTGCGTGAGTTAAATCTGGACCCAGTTTGTTTAATGCTGCCAAATGTCTGCACGCGCACACACACACACACACACACACACACACACACACACACACACACACAGCAACTTATCATTGGACGCTGTCTCAGAATACACTTTACTTGAGTAGAAAGCTTGAATGTTAAAAGGTACAGCCATCCTATGTGTTAATGCCTCTCAGCTACTACCACATTAAACTTTAGCTGAACATGTGAACTTGACTGACTTAAAGCCCTTTTTGTGGTTGTAAAAATCCAATTGCTGTGGCAAACATCTTGAATTATAACTAGACACTGCATAGTGGTAACATAATGACCCCTGCACGCAGAAATGCACCAGATCTCAGAAGTCTTTATTCCTAATAAATGTCACTCTACTAGGTGCATCCCAAGATTGTAGTGGTGGGTGGGGGTCTTTTTTTGGGGGGGTGAGACAACCAAAGAAATCTGAAGCTCTTATGTTTAATAGTTTTTGAGCTATAACCATTTTTGTATGTCCAGATACCCCTTTTTCAGATAAATTGGGGGTCCGGGGTGGGGGGCACTGATTGGTGGGCCTGATGGATAGAGCTTCATCAGAGCTAAACAACCAAAAAAAAAATCTTAAGCTCCTATGATGAACAGTTTCTGAGTTATAAGCATTTTTGCATGTCCAGAAACCCCCTCTTTGAAAGGAGCCCCCTCCTCAAACATGGGGTCTATCGTAAAACTGTTGGCTGGCGCAGTGTAGGTCAGACTCTTCTACAGTCCTGCCAAATTTCATGTTGATCGGTGCAGCCGTTTCTGTGCTATGGTTGACCAAAAATCACTGAAAAAAAAAAAAACAGTACGAAAACAATGTAACTCCAGCTTACGCTTCACGTGCGGGGGTCATAATAACTCCAAAAGTGAAGCAGTTGTAGAAGTTGATCTACTGATTACTTTGGGAGAATTTTGTAAAAACCTATCCACTGGGTCATGAAATATTTTGCTAACAGACAGACTTCAATAGTTAATGACAAAGGTTTTAACCATTAATCTTGCACAATGTGTAGTGATCAAAGCTGGAATTTATTTTTAGCTCTTAACACATCAAATTTTATCTCAACATTTGTAAAACTGTCTGAAAAGTTACTTTATTGGTCATCAATGCATGTTCCCATACAATGATAACATTTTTACTCTGCGTTTGACCCATCACACATGAGAAACACCCAGGTGGAGCAGCGGGCAGCTATGTAGGCACCCAGGGAGCAGTTGGGGTTTGGGTGTCTTGCTCAAGGACACCACAAAATGTAGGGTATGGCAGGGAGTTGAACCTGTGACTTTTTGGTCCCAAGCCAGCTGCTCTACCACTATACCACAGCCGCCCCGAATTAGAGTTATTTTAGGAATTCTGTAATGTCAGCTGGCTGTGGCAGCCATCTTGAATTAGACTGACTCATTGGTAGACAACCAATTAACTGTGAGATTTTGGTTGAAATTTGTCCATTGATTTCTAAGCTATTTTGCTAACAGACAAACTAATGCACGCAAATGCAAGAAAAAAAACTCACCACCTAATTTTTGCCTTTTGTACTTTGAAAAAAATTCATAGAGAAATTCACTCTGAAGCCTTTCAGAACAAATCACCCCAGGCTAGATTCTGAGGCTTCAAAGGGGCAATATTATGTGTTTCTCAGGCATATGTTTAAATACTATACCATAATAAAGTATCTATGTCAACTTTATCTGTTATTAAAATGCTGTTTTTATGTTTAAATAGAAAATAAACTTATCTTCTCATCACTTCCTCTAAATWAACGCCTTGAAATTGGCCTCTGTCTCTTTAAGAACCACCTTCTGCTTCTGCCCCGACCATTTCAGCGCAGGGGGGAGGGGGGTCTATGATGCAGTTTACTTGGTATCTGAAAATACATTTCCTCAAAGGCATTTTGAATCTGAAAAGAGCTTCACTGAGTGAGAAATAGTGTTAAGAGCTCAGCAGACAGTTTCAGTTTCACTTTCAGTTTCACTCGTTGTTTGAGAGCCTGCAGGAGTCACGGGAGAGGTGTGTGTGTG
>NW_013952798.1:240997-250411 GCF_001266775.1 Austrofundulus limnaeus
GAGGAAGCTCAGCTTAAAGACACATCCCAGAGGCGTTTCTGGTCCCCACCTGCCATTTTGCTCCTCAGCATGGCTGCCTAAAAACGCTGCATGAATCAGTCAAAGCAAGGCTTTGGGCATGTTTTTATGAGAGTATAACATTATAACATGATATAAAACTCAAAAAAGTTGATTTTACATGATATTGTCCCTTTAAAAGTTCTTCGAAACTGCAAAATAACAACTGTGGCTCTTCTTTAATAGTTAAGACAAGCACAATATCTCAAACCTGCACAGCTGTGAAATGCAGGCCAAGCCACAGAATGTTAACATGGCAGCCGCAAAGCATCAGAAACATGTGCTGCTGAAACACACACACAATTACACAAACTCAGTGTTGATAAAGGCTAGAAGGAAGTGGGAGCAGATAAGAGAGACGCACTGGAAATAATAAAGAAGCAGACACGCTCAGTGGTCAGCGAAGTACACATTAACGCTACCTTCATGAACACGCTGTACCAGGCGACAGAGAGACTTGTTTGTTTTCTTGTGTGTACGAATTAATCTGGGCTGTTTATAATAGAGATACACTAGTTCCCCCACCCCCACCCCCCAGGAATGTTAATCTTCCTAAGGGCTTTGTTCAAGAGTCCAGTGGCCCAGTCAGTGAACGCCTCTAAGCTGAGATGCTTGCACTGAAGTGCACGCTGCCTTTAATGGAAGATCCAGCTCATCAAAAGCCACAGAAAAGGAAAGAAACATTCACGAGTTACATATTTCAAATGCAGCATCATCTGAAACCAAAAAAAAAAGTTTCGTCACAACCAGTTATTCCAGTGAAATGGAGCAGAAGCTACAGAGTTCCATCAACAAGTTTTACCCTGAAACACATTCAGTAAACGATAAAAATATGTGACAGTTTCAAATGGCTCCTTCTGACGGACCCGCGTGTTGTTAACTTGAATGTTATGGTGGGCACGGGGGCAAATTATATGGAACCTGTCCAACACAAAGTGAAAGATAAGCTTTTTAAGGACATTTTAATTTTTTAAAAAAAGTAATACTTCTATAAACCACACTTGGATAGCTCATGAAGTCTAAAATATTTGGGGGGGGGGGGCTTGCATGAATATTGGCACAGAAAAAGGATGAAATAGTTCTTCTGAGTTCTCCTCTGTCATGGTCTTTGGGTTTTGTTGAGATCACTGTGGTTTTGTGTGATTGTTCTCATCTTTGTACTCTGTTCGCTGGTTAGTTTTGTGTCAGCGGGTTCACTCCTTACTGGTCCAACAGACATAACCAGACTAAAAGCGATGACAAGAGACGAACAAAGACTTCCATTCTTAAATGAAGAGAAAAGTGTTTACTGCTGAGAAGTGATGTCACTTTAAATCAGGGTCAGTCTGTCAGTGTGATCAATGCCATTCAGACTGGAAACATGGTTGTTCATATTGTGTATTCGTGTAGGCAAACATGAGTGCATATGAGCTTATATTTACCCCCGCCAAGAGCGAGGTAATGTTTTCGGTCGCATATGTCTGTCTGTCTGTCCTTCTGTCTGTGGACAACATTACTCAAAAACTTGTGGACAGATTGTCATGACATTTTTACCACATGTGGGTACTGGGCCAAGGAACACACCTTTAAATTTTGGTGATGTTCTGGATCACTATGCGGCTACAGGAATTTTTTTCTTTAAACACTCTAAGATCGGCAAAGCTGTGATGCTTTCACAGGGCTTCTGTAAAAAACAGTGAGCTGGATTGGACAGCACGGACTTCAAACTTTATAAAAGTAATGTTGAAACCAGACTTAATGATGAATAATTTTTGCCATAATATGCYCATTTTGTGACCAGGAAGTGCATGACTGCACCATGAAACCTATTTTTCCCATTTCCTCAAACACACCACATTTCCAAACAACCAATCAAAACAGTTTGTCTCTACTAGGCTTGTAAACAGAGAGCTGCCGGGCCTCAAAGTTTGGAGACGGGGGGAGCCAGGAAGCACTTTATAAAGAGAGTCAAACCATTACAAACTCATACAAGGGGATAAAACAGACGTTTTACATGGTGCAATGTGACTGATGAAAACTTAGGAGCTTAATCCAACACCAGTTTGACGATGAATAACATTGGGTGACAAGACTGACTTTTTTTCACATTGGACTCCACCGAGAAGAAATTCCGTGCATACTACCTGCTTAAATGTTCACTACGTCAGAACTTATTCGGCAAATGTGTTTCCATCTCTGCTTTTGCGCATTAACTCTTGGGGGAAATTGGTCTTGGCGGAGGTTTGCACTCTCCGAGTMCTTCTAGTTGTACTATGTTTTGGGTCAATGTGTTGATCAGGGATGACGTCACAAGAATTCTTGGGAATGCTTAAATTCCAGATGTCAGACAACGCAGTAGACTGAACACATGATAAACGACTCTATTGCATTAATCCATGTAAACTTAAACGAAGAGGACGTTCCGGGATGCCAAATCAACTTTGATTGTATTGACAGATACAGCAATACACAGCTGAAGTGTTTGCTACAATTCAGGGGACTAGCAGTGTCTGGCAAACACGCTTGCACAGTAAATTTTGCTTGCTATAAGTGGTGCGACGTTTCTGTGCAGATTCATGCCCMTTTGCCTTGGTGAAAAACTGCACAGATGACTAATGATTTAGCCACCTGTACCTTTTATTGTACTTTGGTAGCCAACYTCAGCCTTTAATGGTCTATTCTTTTATTCTGTTTTTCAAAAGTGAAAACGTTCTCTAAAAATGGCGATCTCCACTCATGACATCATATATTTGCACATTGCTCTTTCACATGCAGCCCTATTGATTGTACAAGCGGCATGGATTTAATGGAGACTCAGTGGTGTTATGACATTAAAAGACATTTCCAGCATGAAGTTCAACACATCTGACTTCAGGAAATACAGGAGTTGAAACTTTGGCTGGAGGGTTGAGGTCTTCGACAGCCTTGGAAAGCGGGTGGAACTATTTAGAAGGTTGGGTCGTTTACAGGTGCTCTAGCTTGTGCTTGCCACATCTAGTGTGTGCGTATGCACTTGAGCCACTGCTTCTGTATCATTTCAAAAAACTTAAGTGACATGCAAAATGTGTGTAAGAGGTAATATTATCATAGTATGTATGACTGACTGCAGTAGAACGCTGTGAGGCTATAGAATGAAGAAGAGAAGTAAAGGTTGATCCCTATGAAGCCTAGTTGGTACCAGTGTTTGTACACACACAAACTTAGATAAGTGACTGATGGTCTAAAAATAGCCTGAGTGGAGAGCCCCACTGATAAGTTCCAAGATCTCTTATTAACTTTATCAAATTTTGGCTTTTTTTGTCCCCCACCCTCATTGTTTTGCTGGTTTTCCATATAAACCACTTTAGACTGCTTTTACAGTACCGTAGAGAATGAAAGGGTGGTGATGGTATTTTTGGGATCTCTAGTACTTTTTAAATGTCACTTAACTCAAAGTGCTGAACATGCAGTTCATTTCAGGGGTAGTTTTAGGGGCATCACTCCCAAGTGAAATCTAATTGGCCCCCTCAAGTACCCCTGTCATCTGTCCTTTGCCTGAGATTAATGATGGTTGATGCCGTTTTATGTCCGAACACTTGTGGCTCTCATGAGCCAAGCAGAAAAGTCCAGCATTGAATCACACAGAAATCTACTTCTTTTAAGAAAATTTGAACAATCCTGCAGAAAAAGTCTTTCAACTGACAAACTGCTGCTGGATTTTGTCACATGCTGTGTGATTAAGATTATTTTGTCTATGTAGAATAAAAATGCATGCAAAGTTGGCAAGCAGAATTTACTGTGCAAGCTTTTTTAAGTTACTTTACATACGTGTTTAAACGTGTATGACTGATTAAATGTGAACARCATACAAAACTGGGGCTTTGTCAGCAAGGATGCTGAACCAATACTTGGCCCTTGTATGAATATTTAGCCCCTTGATGGCCCCTTACTCAGAAAAATTCTAGCTCCGCCACTTCATTTATAAACTCAGTGATTTTTTTGTAACAAGACACAATGTTTTCTGTTTTTTTTAAGCATAAAGACATTTTACAGAATTCAGATCAGTGGTCTGAAGGTTATATTTGCTCTGCAACCAGGAGTGCAGTGTAACAGCTGGAAACACCTGCTTTTAAACCAATTATGGACTCTTTAAACTATCAGACATCAAAACGCACCATTTTACACAAGTTATTATGAATGACACAGAGAAGGAAGTTGTTCAAAAGAATTTGGCTGAAGTGCAACAGGGTGTGACCATGTCTGTCAGGAACTGTCCAGATGTAATGTCTTTCATAAAGAGCAACACTTAAAAACATTCTTAAAAGATGTGTTTACTTTTTGCCAACTCCAGTTCAGATTCTTCATATATCTGGTTAGTGTCATGCATCACGTGACGTGTGGGGCCCCCTTGTTTCTTCTCTTATCACAGCGAAGCAGCCTGGTTAGTGTTTTGCAGCAGCCACAGACCATTTACAAAGGTACAGCAACCTTATTACAAACTGCAATGAGCTCTGTGGACAATAAGCAGCGAGGCTCTCATTACCAAACACAGGACACTTTAATTCTATCTGAACAATATCTGTGGAGGAAATCAGTCTTGTAATGATTACAAATATGAATTGGACAGTAAAAGTTGTACTCTGCACTCAATATTAAGCAATCTGAGCATGTATTAGGATTCAGTGTTTCTCTGATGTTTTTAATCCTTTTTGTTGCAGGATGAGATAGTCTTTCCTGCTGGGTGGAGCTGATCTCAGCTGTTTTCATGAGAGCTGATCGTCACCAGGGTATTTAAGGCTGAGCCGAGACATTTTTTTTGTCTGTGAGTCAACTCCTCTTCCTGGTGAAACTGATGAGAGCCTTTCCTTTAGAAATTCTCAGTTACTGGAAGCCCCTCCAAAAGAGAAGTCAGCTCAGCATTTAATCACAGGCTGCCAGCTCTGCTCTCTCCCCACTCCAACATCTGTCACTTACCCTTGACCTGGGTCCCAAAACCCACCTCCTCCTCAGGGACCTAAAACCCACAAGAGACATGTCTACAATCAMTTCAAGATAATATAATTTGTTTGTACTCACTAGGGATGTAAGAAAATATCGATACACTGAAATATCACGATATTTCATTTCCCGATACTGTATCGATATTCTAAGGCCCTGTATCGATTTTTTTTATTAAGGTTTAAAATGTCAACTTTCCTGCCAGCCGTTCATTTTTATGTTGTAGTTCAGCCTCTGACCACTAGTTGGCAGCAGTGAGCCAGCCATTTGGCTCCTCTACCTCTTGAGGTAGAGGCTATTGTTTAGTGTTGGGTGACCATATTGTAAATTAATATTAAAAACTAAAAGCTGCAAAAAATACATTTTCAAACTATTTATTGGCAAATTTAGTCTAATAATTGAAAACATGGATGAAATAAGAAATATGAAACAAATAAAATAAAACACAAACAAAGCAGAACACAGCTGAATGTATCAAAAGTATGTCTACGTATTATTAGAATTTTCTGAGACAATGAATTTTGGTTTTTCATTTTTTCCCCTGTAAGAGGTTTTTATTTAATAGAATTTTTGGACAAAAAAATCGCAATATATCGCCTTGCTTATAGTATCGCAATATATCAGGATATATCGTATCGTGACCCCTCTGTCATGATATGTATCGTATCGCCAAATTCTTGCCAATACACAGCCCTAGTACTCACTATAAAACCATTAATTCTCACCCCATTCTTCCTGTAGACAAACTAGTTTTTTTCTGCCTCTTTCAAAATTAAACCAGTGTCTTTTACTTGTTTCTGCTTGGATCTTTTCAGTTGAAGTGATTTAACCCTATGATGTTGTAAAATATTAATTGTGATGGAATGTATGTAACAACTTTATAAACTCAGACACTGACAATTCCAATTTTAAATGAGCTACTTAATTTTTTTTCCTATTTTTTTACTAGGTGAGCAGCCAGTCCAGGCTAAGACTATTGTGGACAGAGTGACGAGACAGCACTGTTTCAAGAAGACTTTATAAAGAGAGCCAGTGTCTCATTAGCTGAAGTGAGAGTAAGCCAAAACTTGTACATTGTCTCTGGTTTTCCTGATCAACCCTTTCTACTTACCTGCCTGACCCACTGTCCCTCTTCTCCTGTACTCCTGGAACCTCTGTACTCCTCTTTGAAGCCTGTCAGGAAACAAACAAGTATGATTAACCAACTCTTCACCATCTCAACTGAAATATTACTAGGATATTTACCAGTGGTGGGCACAGTTCCCCTAAAGCACTAAAGCACTAATTGGAGAATTAATTTCCTGATTAGTGCTTTAGGGCTTTTGCTAATTTTATCATTTATTAGTGGATTAGCACTTGCTAAATTTAGAAGCACTAACTGAGGTCAATAAATGTTATTGACCAACYTTAATGTTAACAGCTTATGGTGAAAGCTGTCACATTTTGTTCATATGTGTCACTGATCCACTAGGTGACAATATATGAATCCAAATACAGCTGTGGAATGTCAGTGATAAGTCTTAAGAGAGCAGCATGTCAATATGTGAGTCATATTGTCTGTTGTGTGAATGTTCATGGGTTGACTGGATACTTTTAGTGCTTTAGAATTAGCTTTTGCTAAGACTTTCAGTGCATTAGTGCTTTAGAATTAGGGGACCTAAATATCTGAGTTAGTGTTTTGGGCTAGTGGAACTAATTTTTAGATTAGTGCTGCCCACCACTGATATTTACTAATGCTCTTCTTTCTTCTAGAGACAAATTTAGATTGCTCATTTTTCAATCTGTTATAAATGCTGCAAATAAATCTTTTAAAAATTTTCCCCATGTGTCAGTTCCAGTATATTTGCTGCATTTAAGACTTTTTCAGTACTAACGATTACTCAGTTTCATTAAAATGCATCAAATGGTTGATGAGATGTTTTGCTAACAAAGACACAGCCTGGGAATGASATGATAATGTATTTCATAATGACAGGCAATAATAAACATACGCTCAAAAACAGAAGTGTTGGATTTACTTAATGTCAACTGGTTCCACTCAAGCGAACTGAGTAAATGTCCATTTTCTGAGTTGAAATGAACTATGGTATATTTTAATCAGTTCGCACAGCATGAATTTGTGAATCTGACAAGTTAAGGGCAAAACTCTACATGCACATGCAAGCTGCTTTGTGCACAAATATAACCCAAGTGGTGTGGGTCACAGTATTCTAACTCCCCATATCTCTATATTTTAACCCTTTTGGTCCAAGTGTTATAAAGCTGATAAATTCTTCTTTGTTTAGCCTGGGTGTGACAAGAACTAGGTTCAGAATTTAAGTATGTCACCAGACATAGAGGACATAAAAAAAGATTTATTAAAACTAGAAGCACTCGGAGAGTGCAAACCTCCGCCAAGACCAATTTCCCCCATCCTGTAAGAGTTAATGTGCAAAATCAGAGATGGAAACACATTTACAGAATAAGTTCTGACGTAACGAACATTTAAGCAGGCAGTATGCATGGAGTTTCTTCTCAGTGGAGTCCAATGTGAAAATAAGAAAAGTCAGACTCGTCACCCGACGTTATTCATCATCAAACTGGTGTCAGATTAAGCTCCTAAGTTTTCATCAGTCACATTTCACCATGTAAAATGTCTGTTTTATCCCCTTGTATGAGTTTGTAATGGTTTGACTCTCTTTATAAAGTGCTTCCTGGCTCCCCCCGTCTCCAAACTTTGAGAACCGGCAGCTCTCTGTTTACAAGCCTAGTAGAGAGAAACTGTTTTGATTGGTTGTTTCGGAAATGTGGTGTGTTTGAGGAAATGGGAAAAATAGGTTTCATGGTGCAGTCATGCACTTCCTGGTCACAAAACGTTCTGTAAATGTGCATATTATGGCAAAATTTATTCATCATTAAATCTGGTTTTAACATTACTTTTATAAAGGTTGAGGTCCGTGCTGTCCAATCCAGCTCACTGTTTTTTACAGAAGCCCTGTGAAAGCATCACAGCTTTGCCTTTCTCAGAGTGTTAAAAGAAAACAAAATCCTGTAGCTGCATCGTGATCCGGAGCATCACCAAAATTTAAAGGTGTGTTCCTTGGCCCAGTACCCACATGTGGTAAAAAATGTCATGACAATCTGTCCACAAGTTTTTGAGTAATGTTGTCCACAGACAGAATGACAGAACGACAGACATACGCGACTGAAAACATTACCTCGCCCTTGGCTGAGGTAACAAAGCAACTGATCGGAATCTGGAGCCTCTCTCTGGAACAGGAAGAGAGAACAGGTAAGTGCATAAATCTCAGAGAACACATCGAGGATCAGAAAACTGGCCAGTAACCTTTTCAGGAAAGTGAGAAGGGCATGGTATTTGCAGAAACCAATTCCAGGCCCTGGAGAAATGATTTCAGTGCTGTCGATGACATCACTTCAAGTGGTAGGAAAACCACTGGAGAGAGAGGCCTTTAAAGCTGAAACGTGGCTCAGAGAGACAGGCTTGAATCATGGTCCGAGTGGAAGGGRGAGGGTCATTCATGAGGAGGCAGAAATTGGCAAACAAATCCAGAGGTCAGAAAGGCAACGAGAACCATGTGAGGAGCAGGCAGATCATGGAATTAGGCAAGATCTGTGTGAGAACACTGACATTTGCTTTAATTGTGCATCACCTTGCTTTTTTAACTCCTACAATGAAAACTCTCACAAATCCAGGAGTCATCTTTGACAGTTTGTTGTCTTCTCACAATCATTTAAAATGTTAGTTCATTTTGTCCTGATGCATCTCAGTAATCCAGGTAAAAAATCAAAAAGAAAAAACTGTAAAGGTCTTCTGGACGGGTTCTTCTCTAATGAAACGTTTCGTCTCTCCTCCAAGACTTATTCAGTCTGAGAGTTTTAGGCAAAATTCAGGCTTTTAAGCACTGCATCCATGTGACTGATACTCACATCACATGGCTATTATTGACACCTAATTAACACCTATTGTTAACAGGGGGTGGAGTGATACTGGCAATTGCCGCGCTGTAGGAGGGGGACAACTGAAAACGGAGGCCTCCACCTCTGTTTAATAATGGACGGTCTTTCTTCACAAAAATGGCTTCTTTTACTCCTCTCTCAAACTAACGTTCCACTCTATCAAGTATGAGAACATCCTCATCTCTGAAAGAGTGACCGCTGGCCTGTAAATGAGTGAAAACTGCAGAGTTTTAGCCATTAGAGGTAGCTCGTCTGTGTTGGGACATTCTTTTGAACAGTGGCTGCTTTGTTTCCCCGATGTATAACTGGTCGCAGTCCTCCTGGCACTTAACAGCCTATACAACATTGCTCTGTTTGTGCCGGGGCACCGGATCTTTGGGGTGAACCAGCCTTTTGCCGTAATGTGTTTTTTTTTCTTTTTGATTTTTTTTACCTGGATTACTG
>NW_013952798.1:251364-252543 GCF_001266775.1 Austrofundulus limnaeus
CCTCAATGTACTTAGTCATGGCCTTTGTTTCAGGTATAGATAATGAAAACAACCTTCCCCTAGGGGGAACTGTACCTGGTATGAGATCAATCGGACAGTCGTAAGGTCTATGGGGGGGTAGTGACGTGGCTTTGGACTTATTAAAGACTTCTTTTAGATCATGGTATTCCTTAGGTACTTTAGTTAAATCAAGTATCTTCTGGAGGACAGGAAGACCCTTTGGCGTCTAACAAACATGAGGAAGAACATTGATTAGCCCAGCCTGAGATTTCTCTTTTGACCCAGTCAATGTGAGGATTATGTTTCTTCAGCCAAGTAGATCCCAGAATAACAGGTAGCTCAGGTGATTGAATGACAAAGAATTTGATCATTTCTTGGTGGTTACCACATGATGAAAGTTGAACAAACTCAGTTTCTAGATTGTCAGCATTGAGTATGTGACCATCTAATGCAGTAACTTTGTGGTTGTTTTGTGTAGACAATAACTTGACCCCTAGGGCTTTAGCAAAGTTATGGTCAATAAACTCAGAGTCTGCACCGGAGTCGATGAAGACCTGGACCTGACTCATGACACCTTTGACACACAAATTAGCAGGCAGGGAGAGCAAGGAGGAGATTTCAGTTTTTTTATTGACTGGACTCAGCAAGACTCTCCTGGACCTTGCTGAGCCTGACCTTTTAACGGACAGTCCTTGATTTGATGGTTTTTTGCCCCTCAGTAAAAACACAAGTTCTCTGACCTGCGACGGTTCCGCTCCACCAAGGAGAGTTTGGTTCTGCCGATCTGCATGGGTTCCTCCGGGGAAAGAAAGTTGGGGCCATCGTAGGAGTCCGAAGAGGTGGTTCGTTTTTCTCCTCGAAAGCGTGGCAGGGAGTAGGAAGTGCCTCCTTTCTCACGTCTGCGTTCCTCAGCCTGTTGTCAATACGAGTAGCCAGTTCCTCCAGAGTACGTAGGTCTCCCGGGCGATCTCTTGTGGCCAGTTCATCTTTAATTTCCTCCTTTAAGCCTTGAAAAAATGCATCCATTAATGCTGGATCATTCCATTGACTGTCTGAGGCAAAGGTATGGAAGTCTATGATATACTCTGTGACTCTGCAGTTACCTTGCTTTAAGACAAACAGTTTATGGGCTGCCTCACGTTCAGGTGGTACAGGATCAAACACCCTTACCAGTTCATC
>NW_013952798.1:253053-256395 GCF_001266775.1 Austrofundulus limnaeus
GTATCAGGCAAGGAACAGGCAGGAGGCAGAGATCGGGAGACAGGCAGTGGGTCAATAACAAGAGATCGGGCATGGGTAAAGCGCTGGACATCTACTGGGTGAACCGTTCAATAATCTGGCAAAGGCTGAGTGAGGGAAGGGAGCTTAAATAGGAGAGAGGACAGGTGAGGCAGATGAGGCTGATTGCTGTGGCACAGGAGAGGAGGAAARGAGTAATCAGAGGAGCTGAGTGAGAGTGACAGAGGGGCAGGAACAGATGGAGCAGCCCAAAACATGACAGTTTGAGTTTTTTTTCTGTTTTTTAAATTATTGATTATATTTGTTCTCTGCTTTTAGTAATTTTGATCTCTTTAAAGCACTTTGTGACGTTTGTGAAAGAAATAAAGTTTACCTTACTTTACCTGCTCATGTTTAGCAATTTGTACAAACAGGAACATTATTGAAATAGGAAAAGTGTCATGTTTGTGAGGTTTATATAAAAAATTTGTAATTAAATTTCATTGTTAAGTTTTATCCTGTTTGAGATTACAAAATAGTTGTACACAAAGCTCAGATTGTTTAACATTTCTGTGTAAAGGTGCTGCCACACTATGACATTTCAGACAAGTTATGCCAACATGTGAAAATTTTAAAGGGGCAACATCATGTAAAATCAACTTTTTTTGAGTTTTATGTCATTTTATAATGTTATACTCTCATAAAAACATGCCAGAAACCCGTCCCAGAAACGCGTCTGGGACGGGTCTTTAAGCCGAACTTCCTCATCACGGAGCACACCTCCCCACCCCCCACCCGACACACCCCGCCCATGACTCCTGCAGGCTCTCTGCAGTAACAGAGCAAAAAAATGAGTGAAAGTGAAACTTAAACTGTCTGCTGCTCTTAACATTAGTTCTCTCTCAGTGAAGCTTTTTTCAGATTCAAAATACCTTTGAGGAAATGTATTTTCAGATGCCAAGTAAACTGCATCATAGCGCACACGCGACCCCCCCCCCCCACCGGCACTGAAATGGGCGGGACAGAAGTGGAAGGTGTTTCTTAAAGAGACAGAGGCCAATTTCAAGGCGTTTAGAAGAAGAAGTGATGAGAAGTTTATTTTATATTTAAATGTAAAGACAGCATTTTAATAACAACTAAAGGTGACATAGATACTTTATTGTGGTATACTATTTAAATATATGCCTGAGAAACACATAATATTGCCCCTTTATAGATATCTATGTTGAGAATGGAACTGAAAAAAATCAACTGGAAGCCTCTTTTAGGAGTGTACATACTGTAATGCCAATAAATAGATGAAATTTCTAACTTTTATTAGTAATTTAGTGATAATTTTTGTTTTCACAAGTTCTCATAAGTTGTCTAAAATGTTATAGTGTGACAGGGCCTTAAGTAAGAAAACACGTTAATACTCAAACCTAGGCACAAATTGTTGTACACATTTATAAAATATAGTTCACATTTGGGATTATTCCTCAGACAAAAATGTTTAAATAAAATAACAAGAGGTGAATTTACTGAGAATCTGGCCAACAGCTAACTTGGATTCCTCAGCAACCCTTTGAACTGTCAAACAGTCATTGTGATGAAAGAACATGAAAAACTGCAGCAACCACTTTGCCACAGTTTGACCTTTTCACACTATACATTAGTGAAACATGTGTTTTTTAACCATCTGATTCATGTTTTGGGGTAAAGTAAGAACATAAATGGAGTACCTGTTTAACATTGTGCTTGCAGCTGCACACCTCTATCATGGTTTCACCTCAGGCCGGTTGGTTCTGCTCACACTGGGGAGTCGAAGCGTCTGTCACACAGCATCTGGGAGAGCTGATCTTATTAGTGGGCTGGATAGGAGGACTGCTGAGCTGGACATTCCTCTGTGGAGGAGATAGACATCTTCCAGTGAGTAAAAACRTTAAACAATAAATCTCCTGAACAAAAGGAGCCCACAGAGAAGAAAACACGCCCAGCTCCTCTTAAAGTTTCTCACAAAACTGAGTCCTGTGGCTAAAAAGAGTTAAATGAGTTTCATACAAACTGAAACAACTATTTCAATTTGTCTTTTTGATTCACAAAACATATGGTGTCCAAAAACTATTTCTGTTTTAAATTTCAATAAAACAACATGGTCATTAATCTAAAAAATTGCTCCGTGTTGCACACAGGAGAGCTGCTGAGACTGCAGGGGGCTATTTCTAGCTTTTCTGGCAAGAACTGTGCTTTAACAAAAAGAAGTGCTGAAGTGTGACATCAATCATGGTCAGAAGTCAAACTCGCTCTCTTGAATCTTTAAGTACAGCAGCATCACAAACACCTTCCGAACAGTTTTTTATCCAGCAGATAAGCAGTGATAACTTACAGTTTTACATGCASTGTGTGTGTGCACGTGTTTCTGCTACAGAGTGAGGACCACTTGCAAAATAGTTACTATCTAAGGTCTTTGGTGTAAAGTGAGGATCTTTTCCTGGTCCTCGATTTTTTTGCAGCTCTACAAGTTAGATTTATTGGTATGGTGTGAATTAGCCTGGTCCTTGCAGCTCCGCTCAGTTCTAGTTTCCCTTCACTGCTCCGTCTGGGATTTCTCCCATAGACAAGGATTTCACCGGGAGCATTTCATTCGGGCCAATCAGAGAACAGAGCGTGGATTTTCTGCGCAGTGTCTGCTTGTAGTTTATTTTACCTGGGCCAATCAGCAAACAGAAGGCGGAGTTTTGAACGACATCGATTTTCTGCGCAGTGTCTGCTTGTAGTTTATTTTACCTGGGCCAATCAGCAAACAGAAGGCGGAGTTTTGAACGACGATTTTCTGCACAGTGTCTGCTAGTTAGTTTAACATACGGCAGTGGAGGAAGTGAATGAAGCCAGACTGTGTTGATAAGGCTTCCAAATTAAATTAAATTAAATATGTCTGACAAAGCAGCAGCTCTCATTTACAGTCGTCTCGTTTGGCTCTGTACTTCTCTCCTCTCAGTAGGGTTGTTTACAGCACACGCCATTTCCGGTTAGCTTCTTATCTTAGCCTCCTTCACAGCGACATACCGATCCAATCATTTTAAACGTCAGCAGAGGCCACACCTCCTGCAAGAATCACTTCTCTACAGCTGAGAGTCCAGACCCTCGTATGAAGCAAAGTGAAGGACAAGGGTCTGGTTTTTACCAGGCTAGGTGTGAATTATGTTTTGGTTCAGATTAGGGTGAAGGAAAATGTCTGGATTAGACATCAATGCAGTAAGAAAAAAGAATGGAAGTCAGTACAAAGTCCTCAGATGGATGCAAGTGCAAGGATGTGTGTGTGTGTGTGTGTGTGTGTGTGTGTGTGTGTGTGTGTGTGTGTGTGTG
>NW_013952798.1:256617-261382 GCF_001266775.1 Austrofundulus limnaeus
ACACACACACACACACACACACACACACACACACACACACACACACACACACACACATCCCTGTACTTACATCAAACTGCAGACTTAGCATTGACTTCCATTCATTTTTGTGACTGCATTTATGCCAAACCCAGAGATTCTCTGAATCCTATCCATTTCTAGTTTATTACTAACACTAACCTGAACCAAAACTTAATTCACAACATACCTCTAAACCTAACTAGTAAAGCACAGTAGAACTGCAAAAAAAGTGAGGAATGGGAAAACGTCCTCACTTCCCAAAAATGTCCTCCTTTTGTTGGTTAAAAACATATGAYGGTCCTCACTCTGTAGCAACAAGCACACACACACACGCCCACACACACCCWGGACAACATTTAACTCCAGGTCAGTAACCTGTAACCTTGTTTAAAGCAAGACTTTGATGCTCTTGCTCCACCATTGCTATTGTTACACAACATATTAGCTGAACCAGTGGTTCCTTAAACATTTTTTCCGTTTGCAGATGCACTCAGTTTGCAGTGTTTGTAATCAGCTGTATGGCTGCAAACTGCACTGCCAATTTTTGACACATTTCACCTCATCTTTGTTTGCACAGCTTGCAAAACTGTATTTGAGGCTGTTCGTCTAATTTTGTTGTTCTGTCAACATCTTACCTGCCTTAACTTGCTTTGCAGCCACCCCTTATAAACGAATATGGGCCAGTTTTTATTCATTATTATTGATCAACACTGTGTTATAGACCTGGACATTTTGGCCAGAATAGTGCATGTTTTCACTTAGAAGAGAGCTGCTGTGCAGTTTTAGTGTTCTGGAGTTACGGAAAAGAAACTGAGAAATAATGAGGAAATTGAGAACCTCAGAAAATATTTTGAGACGAATCAGCAACAATCACAGCACAGTGAGATACTGGCTTTAAACAAGTGGCAGAGAAATATTATTTGGACACAGAAGTACATCCTAGTTGCTCCAGAAGATTTTTTTCAGCCTGGTGGTGGCTTTAAAGGGTCGACACCTATTTCCAAAACCCTCCTAAAAGCCTGGTTTGATGACATCTGGTCTGCGCTTTATTTCTGTAAGGTCACGTCTGACCAGCGCATGGCTGGCTGCATCTGCGCAGGGAGGGAAAGAGAAGAGCTGTGCAGCCAGTTTGCAGAATTGTTTTATGAAAGAGTCTTTTAAAGAAGAAAGAAACAGGAGTGAAGTTCATTACAACCTCAAGACAAAATGCACAAATTAACATGGTGAACACAGTGGAATAATCACTTTTTTAAATTTTTGAATTCTGTTAAGCATATTGCTTCTTCTTTGCATGATAGAGCTTTAACGCAACATTTGTGGACAACACAAACTGTGTTTACACAGTGTTGTGTGGAAGTTTTCAGATGGATGATAACAGATTTAGACCTGAGTCACCTGAAGGTCTAAAGATCGCATGCATTCAGTACTTCAGTCGTTCTTTATGCATAGAGAATGCTTTAGATGCTTGACATTGTTTGATATAATAAACTAAAGTCTTTCTGTTTTTCCATTGAAGAACATTATTCTAAAATTGTTCCTCTTTTTCAGATGTGGTTTGTGGCAGACTGGTAAACCTCTGCCTTTGTTTACTTGATGCTGTTTTTAAGTGACACCAGATTACTTTTGTTACATTTCGGTCGGTCATGTACACATCGATTATTTTCTCTGACAATGAAACCTTTTTAATGGACGTCTGCCTGGCAGAGGGCTGTTTGTGCTGCTCAGAGCCTCTGACACAGAACATATCTGTGTTACAACATCTTTAGGTCAGTTGACATGCATTTGTCACATSCTACACTGAATGAGTCTGTTTTCGAGACTGAAGTGCATATTGTTAAAATACAAAAATCACAGCACCAACAAGTGACCTGGCATAGACACTACAGTATATTCAATATTTCATGTGGCCTTATCTAAACAGAGATTGTGATCACAACATTATTGTCTGCAGAAATAAAGTGTTGACAGTCCATCATGAAATAAACAATACTTCAAGAAGAGCATTCATGTGTATACTGGGGGAGGGGGGGTTCTCAGTAACTCTAAAATGCTCTCTTTATGCCCTATTGACCTGTTGCCAATTAACCTACTTTGTTGCAAAATGCTCTTCCATCTCTTATTCATACCACATAGTCTACTGTCACAGCCTTTTGTTGCGCCTGTCCTAACTGCTGCCACAAACATATCCCTAAATATGAATTTTAAGTTTTACCATTTAAAATATTCCTATGTGGACAAAATATAGGTTTATGAAATTGGAGTTGTATGTTTTATGTCTCTTGGGACAACTCACTGCTGTAAGGCATAAGTGTCAAACTCAAGGCCCTAAGGCCAAATCTGGTCCTCGTTAACATTTCATCTGTCCCCAAAGGCAATACTTTAAATGTGAAATAAATTTATGGTTTCTCTTTATGTTACTGTATTTAGTGCATTCTTCTCATGACAGTTGGCCAACATTCAACCCAAGAAAATTAATTTTGAATTTTTCAGTAAACTGTAATTTTGTTGTGGAAAGAGCAACAGAAAAATTACTTTATCTTTTTCTGTATTGTCATCGTGATGTAAAGTCAAATGATTAGATTTTTAGTGAGTTTTCTTTTTTTTCCTTTTAGTCTGATTTGCTGAATTGTGATAAAAGGTATGTCTAAGATATAATAACTGAAAAAGTTGTTGGTAGAATAAGAATGCTAATAAGGTGTCATTTTTAATAATTTTTCTGTTAGGTTATGCATTTTTAAACCAGGGGTTTCAAACTCAGTTACACAAGGGGGCCAAAATCTAGAACTTGGCCCAAGCCAAGGGCCAATTTCTGTCTAAATTTATTGAAAAAAATGTTAATTATCTAACTAACTAACTAACTAACTAACTAACTAACCAACCAACCAACCAACCAACCAACCAACCAACCAACCAACCAACCAACCAACCAACCAACCAACCAACCAACCAAGAAAAATGTTAAATTTAAGTTTGATTTAGAAAGACACATCAGCAGCATTAATTTCTTGTGACTTTCTCTCAACAACGTTTTCATTGTTTCTCAGAGATATATTCAACCCATCCATCCATTTTCTTCTGCTTATCTGGGGTCGGGCCAAGAGGGCAGCAGCCTAAGCAGGGAGACTTCCCTCTCCCCAGCCACTTGGGTCAGYTACTTTGGAAGAAGCCAAAGGCGTTCCCAGATTAGCTGAGAAACATAGTCCTTCCAGCGTGTCCTGRGTCTTCCTCTGGGTCTCCTCCCAGTGCCTGGAACACCCTCACCAGGCAGGCGTCCAGGAGGCATTCTGACCAGATGCCTGAGCCACCTCAACTGGCTCCTGTCGATGAGGAGGAGCAGCGGCTCTATCTGAGTCCCTCCCAGATGACCGAGCTTATCGCCCTATCTCTAAGGGAGAGCCCAGACACCCTGTTGAGGAAACTCATTTCGGCCACTTGTATCCACAATCTCGTTTGTTCGGATTTCGAGGCACAGATCCTCATCCTGGCCACTTCACTCTGCTACTAACCGCTCCAGTGAGAGCTGGAGATCACAATCTGATGAAGCCAATAGGACCACATCATCCACAAAAAGCAGAAATGTGATCCTAAGGTCACCAAAACGGATCCCCTCAACACCTTGACTGCAATTCTGTCCATTGAAGTTATAAGCAGAATCAGTGACAAAGGGCAATCTTGGCAGAGTCCAACTCTCACTGGAAATGAGCAGGACTTACTACCGGCAAAGTGGACCAAACTCTGACACCGGTCGTACAGGAGTCTAATAGCCTGTATCAAAGGGCTTGGTTCCCCATGCTCCTGGAGTACCCCACAGGACTCCSCAAGGGACACAGTTAAACACCTTCTCTAAGTCCACAAAACACAAGTAGACTGGTTGCGAGAACTCCCATGCACCCTCCAGGACCCTGCTGAGGGTGTAGAGCTGATCTGTTGTTCCATGACCAGGATGAAACCACACTGCTCTTCCTGAATCCTACTATCCGACTGACCCTCCTCTCCTGGACCCCTGAATAGACCTTACCAGGGAGTGTGATCCGCCTGTAGTTGAAACACACTCTACGAATCAGTAAAAAAAATGAAACCCTTACTAAAAATCTAATTATTTGACTTTAAAATAAAATAATACAGAAAAATATCATTAAAGTTGATTCTCTGTGGCTCTTTTCACACCAAACTGATAACTGAAAAACTCAAACTAAATTTATTGGCTTGAAATTGGTCAACTTTCAAAAAGACTACACTAAATCCAGTCATAAAAAGAGAAAAAAATTACATTTCAAGGATTGCCTTTTGAGCCAAATAATGCTAACCATCTATGGCATGGTGTTGCCCTCAGGCAACGAACCACTATTTTGGCTCTCACACAATCCCTTTAAAAATTTTTTTAGTAAAAAATCCCATTAAAAGTCTGATGACAAGTTTTTGACCAATGAAATTTGAGTTTGGAGAGCATGTGACATTTTGTCTGGGGTTGGAACCACCTTTAGTGGGACCATGGCTGGCTTGGACACACTGCTATCAGAAGGTGAAACAAATGTAACTTTTTAGCATGTTTGCATTTAAATAATTTTGTACAAAAATGTCTGATGTGCAGAAATGTATTTGATTGATTAAATATTTTTTTTTACTTTTATTTATACACAGGAATTGTACTTTTTCATTCGTTGCCTCAGGGCAACATTGTGCAGTTAGGCCACTATTGTTCGGTCAGCAATATCACATGCTCTCTCTCTCTATCTCTCTCTCT
>NW_013952798.1:265655-267342 GCF_001266775.1 Austrofundulus limnaeus
GCAGAGGAGGGAGAAAAAACAGAAGCTGGGACCACGACTCTGCCTCTGGGTCTCATATGGTTGTACAACGGAGCTTCATGCTAAGGTAAAGGCTGGCTTTGGAGGGCGGAGTTAATGTCAACAGATTTTTGGAGGGCGTTACCAACAGAGCTCATTAACATAAACAGCTCTTCTGAACAGAAGTCAGAGCAGGCAGAACTAGAAAATGGGAAATTTTATTATCTGAGAATTATTCTGTGCATTAAATTGAATGAACATGGTCTGGATAGCCCACAGACATACCATGAAAATTTCTAGGACCCATAATTGGTCTCCTTTAAAATTCATCAAATCCAATAGATATTCAAAACCATTAATGCATTTAGTTTGCCTTAAATATTCAACAAAAATAAAAATAAAAAACATTCTGGTGGTTTTGGAAACGCTGTGTTCAAAAGTTGCATGAAAAAATTAAAAACAGGTTAAYATTGAGTTCAACTGTAAAACAAATCCCTAAATTATAAACTCTTTGAACCCTGTTGTATACAAACATGGCCCAACTTGCCCCTTCTTTAAGGGAATCACTTGTATCCTATTGAGTTGTTGAGAAATGCTCACTTATAAAGCCAACACCTTTTCATTGTGCTCCTGACACCTCCATCCTTTTTCCAAATGAGAGCTCCCCCAACTCCACAAACACGCCTCACTGTGATTTTGAGGCTCGTTTGTGTGCTTGCACACACGAGCGCGTTTTGGCAGGGTGGGTGACTGATGACGAAGGTGGTGTGCATGTGTGAGAAGAAAGGGCTAACACCAGAAATGTCAGAGCGAATAATCGACAGTTCTGCTGCATGTGGCGTTCATCTGCCTGTAGGCCTGCACGTGTTTGCAATGTGTGTGTCGAGGCACGCTGAGCTTTTGGGATTGGAGCTTCGACCCAGTTTACACGTTTTGGCAGAGTTCGGATCTGCTCCTGTGGCTGCTGTGGCTGCCTGAGCGATGAGACATGGTCACTCTGTCAGGGTGTGATGAAGCTGGACTCCTGATGGCTGGGAAAGAGAGAARCATGAGGCTAAGCAGGGAACACAGAGCTAACAGAAAAAATAACCTGTTTTAAAAATGGAAAATAAACATTTTTGCTCAGATTAGATTATTTTTTTTGTCTCGTTCACATTCTAATCCGAATGTGACTTCCATCAGACTCCAATGTGAACTGCTTACAGTTCTGAGGCGACCCACATGTGCAGAAGAAAACGTGACGTCACACTTAGCAAGCAGGAAGAAAGAAATGGATTTGGGTTGTATTTGCTTGTAGTGTGAGTGGAACCTAAAATGTTGAGAAATCCTGAAATAACCTTACACATAGTCTCATATTGCAAGACGTGACATTCAGCGTATGTGTTGTGGATGACTCTCAGATACTATCACACCAAACTAAAATGGACTGAATGATAAACACTTTGTGTTGGTAGTAGCAGCCAATTTGWATCAGATTTACATTGAAAGGTAATTAGTTGAACGTACTGTACCATCCAGTAATAGCCTATATGCCACAGACATCCGGTCCAGCACTGGATGCCACTCCCAACACTTTCGGTTCGTGATCAACACAGTGTTAGTGAAAGATTTTTTCACCCGACAACGACTCTTAATGATCTCCACAGTACAGAATTAGCATATTACATGTACCAACATTAACACAGGAGAC
>NW_013952798.1:268124-275452 GCF_001266775.1 Austrofundulus limnaeus
GTATACCAGTAGATCACAGATGCTTTAACTTTTGTGACTTTTTCACGGACTAGCACTAGCAGTTAACGCTAAAAACATACAGTAGGCAGTAAGCAGGGAGTGGAAGGGAGGAGCGTGGCAACAATTTTACCGGAAATACGTCATTAATGACCGTGGTATATAGGCTATTCCTTTCTGAAAGCTTTATTAAAATTAATTCAGCGGTCTATGAGTGCTTTGGGGTGGCTGTTGAAGAGTGGTTAGGGGAGTTGTCCTGGAACCAGTAAGYTGCCGGTGTAGGATTTGACCCTACACTTCTTATAAYAAAGTTACAAGGATATTATTTTAGCAAGGACCTTTTAATTTTCTTTAAACTTTTCATGCAAAAGKGAATGGACAAACACAATGAGTGACTGTAGTCAGTGAATTTCTATTCGATCCATCAGTAATTGTGATCATTTATTTACATAAACAAAATCACTACAGTACACTTCATTGTGAGCAATCAATTTCCTATAAAAGTTTAAGAATCAATAACAATCCAGATYGCRTCTGAACTTAATTGTTCATCAATTCAGCACTTAAAATAGACAGCAAATACCCAGCTTAGGTTTTGAATACCAGACATTTGAGGCAAATAACTTAGGTTGGCAAAGTAAGCATATAAGAGAAAGGAGGAAGTACAATATTAGTTAGTTCCTAACTAATAATCTTATCTTTAACAATGTGGGAAACCAGAGGCAAGGCATCTSTCTCCCGGCATCAGCCAGAACAGCAACACTCAGTAACAAAGCCAGCTTGTACATTTTTAGTTTCACCTGTCCAGGTATTTAGGAAGATCTACAATCGGTACAGAAAATCTGTTTAGATTCTCCAACTCAGTAGGGATCCTCCGGCATGGGTTACTCTTTTCAGCATCAGCTCGTTCTACGTCAAGCCGTAGGAGGAAAGGCGAGGCCCAAACTGGATCCTGGTTTCAAAAATAAAACCTGCTCCCCACAGGAAGTCAAGACAAAGTTGCTTTGTCAGCTTTGCTTTCGATGACTGGAAGGTTACAGATGAAAGAGGATCTCTGGATCGAAGGCAGAGATGGGGTCTCTGGTGGTACATTTACACCAAACGTGTTTTGARCATCAGGAGCACCTGGTTTACATGCAAAGTCAATGGTGGATGCGCATAGGGTCATCTAGAAGCAGAGCAACGCGTCTGGCGCATTTGGAGCAGCGAGGTTCGAAGCAGTGCACGCGTCATGAGCATTTTCCATGCGTTTGGCACGTCCCAAGCGTCCGACGCGTGAGTTGGAAAATCTGAACTTTTGCTGCTTGACGCGTCACATCAACAAATCAGAGAGATTCTGCTCAGTGACGTACTGGTGACGAGCTGGAAATACCAGAAGTCCGGGAAATCGGATCACACAAACAATGGAAGAAAAACTGATAGTCCGATCATTTATGATCATTCC
The DNA here is from genome assembly GCF_001266775.1 of Austrofundulus limnaeus. Taxonomy (NCBI): domain Eukaryota; kingdom Metazoa; phylum Chordata; class Actinopteri; order Cyprinodontiformes; family Rivulidae; genus Austrofundulus; species Austrofundulus limnaeus. The sequence goes on from NW_013952798.1 coordinate 269,566, forward strand.
AGTGTCCATTATCGTGATAGAAATAAAAGGGACTTTACTGGAGGACGATTAGTGAGGAAGTCAGCATGTTTGGTRTTATTGAAACCTTGGTTAAAAAGGCTCCTCCCCTTGAGCGTCTAAAGAAGCGCGTCTACGTTCACATCAAATGTGTCTGTCCTCACTGGACACCAGCATCAAGACGCTTTATCCCATGAGGTCTGAGAGTGATCGAGTGTTGTCACTGATCATGACTGTAGGTTTATCCTTTTGTTTGAGTTGTTTGTGAAATATTTGTTTCTTATCAGTTGATTTTGGTGGATCAATTTCAAWGTTTGTTCTTTCTGATGTTTGTTGATTTTGTCTGTTATCAGGTGGGGTCCAGTYCACCTGGGCAATTTGTGGGCRAGAGTTCCAGTCCTGGACTCTCCTTGTCCCGTTGTCTGGTGAAAACGTGTTATGAGGCTTATTTCCCCCCTCTGGGTTCTTTGAGGGAGTTTGTTTGGTCCTAACACATTTTGCATCMGTTTGTGGTGGTCTGGGRCCTCATGCTTAAAGGATTGCGCAGCTTTCACATTAAAAGTTGACGTACGGACAAATTTAGAAAAGTGTGCCGCAACAAAAATTTCAGATGTATAAAACTGTGYGYAYGCATGTTCCTGCTCAGCTTTCCTTTTTACATCCCAACGAATGTGAAACTGAGCGCACGTGAGACACCTCCCCTGACACACCTCCATTTAAATCTGTAAAATAGATGTAAATGTGTCCAGCATGTAAGATTCTCCTCAGATTGTCCTCTCTGTGGGATCATAAGTGATTTTTAGATGCAGAAAAATTATACATTAAATGGAGAATGAGTGAGAAAACTGTCTAAATAAGTGGAGTGTCATTGTTTTATGTGGCGCATTTGCACGAGATAACCAAAGCCTGAAGTTTTCCTGAAATTTACAGACATCTCCYGAATGTGAWATTGAAGCCTGGTTAGTTGTTGTCTATTTAGTTGAACACAGYGTTGAACAGATATTTAAAAAAACAAACAAACAAACAAAAAATCAAATTATTCACTWTTYMCACTCTCCTTTCCTCCTGGGTTRCAGCAGGCGCTGTCACCTCCATGGACGACAGACCCACACCCCATCCCCACGCGCGAGTACGAGTAGTAGCCTATGGATTTTTAGCAAAAATTATAAATTTTTGAGGCTCATTAGACAGGTAAACTTCCAAAGTGGTTGACATACTGTATATGAACACCTTCACAGCTGGCGAAGGTGCGCGCACCCGGATTGAGTAGCTACCCCAAACTCGAGCCTGCGCTGCGCTCCGGCCACAGATCAACACTCAGCATCAGCCAAAAGGCTACAAACAGAAAAAAATAATTATTATTACCGTACAGTGAGCCACCATTTGCATCTGATTTTGCTCCCTCTCTTCAGCCTTTTTGATTAAATTTTTTTTATGCCACACATAATCTAATGTGTTGGTTTTTTCCAGCTCGGGACCCAAAAGGTTTCCAACTATGTGACAAAAATATTAAARCAGTTTACAGTAGACTGGACCGAGGTTCTTTTGATCATTTTTAGACTACTCTATTTTCTTGTCTGAGGTTAAATGATTTTCAGTCCCGGGGTTCAGTTTCATGATCGTTCGAGTTTAAACAATAAAAATCAAACAAAAAAAAAAACCTAACACTGTGTTCAGACGCTCCTTACATCCTGAAAACAGAACAAAGCCATATTTCTGTGTATTCAGGTCAGATTTGTGACTGTGTGGGTTAAAACTATCGACTGAAAAACTTTGCGTGGCTGCCACACATTCTAACGGCAGGTGAAAARTGTRCGTATATTTAYGCACACTTTCACGCAATCTTGGTTTTGATACATCCCAACGTGGGYGTAGAACCTGGCGCACGCAATTTTTTTGCGTTTATACATGAGGGCCCTGGTCTGTGTTTCTTACAGACCTGGCACATTTTGATGTAGTTTATTATATCTTTCTTTATTCCTGGCCAGTAGGCCATTTGTTTCACTGCTTTGAGTGTCGCTTTGATTACTTTTAGTCCTGTGGACGGAAAGTTGTTGTCATGAACTAAGTCATGGGTATGTGCTAGCATCACCCCCTCTGGCTATGAGGCATCACGAACACAGGTGAAGAAGTTGTCTCACGAGCAAAAGTTAGAATGCCCTTGACCATCATCAAATGGTTTTGTGACTTGTAGAGCGTGCTAAGTTCACTGTTTGAGGCCAGAATGTCTTTAGACGCTGTATTGTTTTCTGAGTCAGATAAGAATTGAATGATAGAGCTTATATTTGGGTCCTGCAATTGTTGTTGAATTATTTTAGTTTCGATTTCAGTTTCTGAGTTTTCAGGTTGAACATAGCTAATGTTGTTAGCAAGTTTGTCTGCTTTTGCAGTTAGTGTTAGTGTAGCTACCTTAAGGTTTGATTTGTCATCATTGAGTGTGGATGAGTTTTGTTAACTCTTTGAGGTTACATGCTGAGTCCGACTCCGATTCAGCTGTTTCTCTGCTTTGACTGGACTTGTGCCAGGTGAGGAGATTGTTCTGCCTCCTGACATGTCCAGTGTAAGACACTGGGTGYTAAACTCAGGAMGRAGTTTGATGGGCAGTGGCTGTTTTGTCTGTGCCCAAAATTTTAGATTTTTTTTTACATCTATCAGCGGTTGGAGGCATTTTAGGAGGTCTTGGCCTATCAAAAATGGTTCAGTACCTTCTTTTGACACATATACTGGGTGTTTGAGTGACATCTTTCCTATCCGCACTTGTATTAGCTAGGCCTGTCACGATAGTCAATAAATCAATTAATCGCATGATAAATTATTTTGAGGTCGATAAAAAATGAGGACGATAATTTTCTTTTGCCTGCTTGTTTGTTTACTTCTTCTCGCTCCCTCTCTGTGCTCCGGTGCACACGGGGCTCAACTGACCCCTCCCCTCCTGTTTTCTTTGTGTGGGAGGAGTGAACTCTCACACGGTCTCGTACTCCTTTAGCATGAGAGCTCGTAGCAATAACAAACTAAAGAAACATTGATGGGATTCTGAAAAATGGAGATGGAATTGGTTTCAAAGCAGAACGCGACAGCTGCAGTGTAGGAGCACTTGCAGGGCTTGAAATTTGCTGTGGGGWTTGCGCGTTATGATCCATTCCCGTAAATCTATTTTTTTATAATAATGCGGGAAGTTCCCGCATAGAATAAATTCCAACAATGTGTAATTATGTGGGAGTTTACATCGGACTATTTTTAGATAACTAGTACCAAATAAATGTTACCACCTGGTCTGTTCAGAAGACACGGAGAGAGAGAGAAGGAGAAGGGGTAAGGGCTGAAACTCCCCCGACTCTGTACCTCCAAGCAAAGCAGCGACAGACCCGCCGCGACAGACTTGTCAAGATCTTTGAGACTTTACCTGTAGCTCCCAAAAATAACAGGAAACTTAAACGCACCATCTGTGTTTTAACAAAACACCCAAAAAACAGTGGCTGTCCCAGCAACTCGAAGAAAAACTCCAAACTGATTTCCTCCCCCCACAGGCAGAGCTCTGCTTGTCTCCTCGCTGTCCCCCCTCACACACACACGTTTGTTCTTCTATCCTCATGGGGACTTTGCATTGACTTTCATTCAATTACCGATATTTTCGACTACCATTTGACCCTAAACCTAGCCTAAACTTTACATGGGATGTGAACTGGGCTTATGTCCCCATAAGAAACAGTGGGCCCTCACCAGGCTGTGTAGTTTGCTTCATCTCTAAAGAGATGCTGCTCTTTAATATTGTTTATTTACTGTCTCAGTTGTGTGTGGTGTTTAATTTCCATTTTGTTGTTCTTTGTTTTTCATTCAAATGCATTTTTTGTTAGACTGAGAGTCCATTCTTTAAAAATTAAAGTTTATTGATCTTTGAGAGGATGTACTTACATTATTACGCTTTTAACATTATATTAGTTTTAAAATGGTCACCAGACAATATTATCGTTTATCACTATAATTTCTGAGACAATTAATCGCCCAACAAAATTGTTATCGTGACAGGCCTAGTATTAGCGTTACATAGGGTAGGGGAGATTAAGCTTGAGACTAAGTTATCATGTTCATGCAGCAAGTTTTAGTATTTACCTTCTTTTTAATGCATTTTGCAGCATTTTGTGGTTCTTTTAGCAGTGCAGCAGACAWGATTGTTATGCCTGCACCTRTGTCAATGAGGCCGTCCTGTTCGAGGACACCCTCTAGTGTTAGTGGCAAGTATAGCTTCTCTATGTCTCCTTTGGATAGGTCACAGGGAGGCTGATATGCTGCAAGTCGCTCCTTATCTTTGTCACTGAGATGGCCTGTCAGATGTAGTCCTGGTTTGCCTGAATCACAAACACTGCGCTTTGGGTGTGGCAATTCAGGGTCTGAGTCAGAAGAGTCCTCTACAGTCTCATTGTCTGAGTTTTCTGAGTCCATTGTTTGATCCGAGTCTGAATCTTTAGACTCATGTTTTTGGAACTTTGATGCGTTTTTGTGAGGTTTAAAGTTTTGACGTTAACAAAGCCAGCTTCTACATTTTAGATGATGTGGGTCATCTGTCCAGGTATTTAGGAAGATCAGTAGTCGGTACAGAAAATCCATTTAGATTCTCCAACTAGGTAGTGATCCTCTGGCACGGGTTACTCTTTTCAGCCTCAGCTCATTCCGCGTCAAGCCGTAGGAGGAAAGGCGAGGCCCAAACTGGATCCCGGTTTCAAAAATAAAACTTGCTCCCCACAGGAAGTCAAGACAAATTTGCTTTGTGAGCTTTTAAGCTCTTGTTTGGCTCACACCGGCTTGCTACCTTGAGGTTCCCCATTGGCAATAAAGGGTAGAACAACACAGCCCTAAGTTTGCTGGGTCTCCCAAATTAGAACAGCTGTTGTGTTGATGGAAGGGAGGTCCGTCTCTCTCTACTCTCCGGGCGGAAACTGTGTTAGTTGTTTAAAGAGGGTTTTTGTACCGCCTTCAGTCTGATATGTTAGTCAAGGCAAATAAGAAAAATGTTAGAAGAAGTCCTTGGGTAAGACACTTCACCCCCAATGCCTCTGGTGTGTGTCCCATCAGTGCACTCTAAARGTTAACACCAAATTTTAAACAAATAAATTGTGTGATGACTAGCACTTGAAATATGTATCAGCTAAAATCACACTTTATGAGGCCAGCTGGCTGTGGCAGCCATCTTGAATTGAGTTGAATCAAAAAGTGCATCAGTTGTAGATGTAAAGGTACTTTATTTGTCCTCAATGTTCCCAGTGATGAAATTTGGGCTTTTTATTTGACCCATCACATGTGAGAAACACCCAAGTGGAGCAGCGGACAGCTATGGAAGCGCCCTGGGAGTAGTTGGGGGTTAGGTGTTGTCGTGGAAATTTTTATTTTACCTAGAGAGAAACACGAGATCCAAGAACAAAAAGTACTCCGTGAATGGTCAATCAGGATTTATTGCAATTTGCAAGAGACACATCATGTCACACAGGGCAGTGGTACAAAATGTGTGCACTGAGGCAGTGTTAAATACACACATTTATACAGTATGTTATCCAAATAGACAAAACTGGGCTAAGGAGAGAATGATGTTTGATAAACAGCAACAAGAATGATTACTTCTAAACAGAGGGAAAAAAAATGCCATGGGATCCCCAGTTTCTCCTATTGTTGCAAACCTGTACATGGAGGAAGTGGAAAAGAGAGCCTTGATGTCCTTTTCAGGGGTGCCACCGAGCCATTGGTTCAGATATGTTGACGACACCTGGGTTAAAATTAAAGCCCAGGAAGTCCAACATTTCACTGATCACATCAACTCGGTGGATGAATATATTAAGTTTAAACACAGACAGGATTCCATGCAACCTTCAGGTGAAAATGAAGACCCCAAACCCAGACC
>NW_013952798.1:276475-278683 GCF_001266775.1 Austrofundulus limnaeus
AGAAGAACCCGTCCAGAGGACCTATACAATTTTTTTTTCCTTTGATTTTTTACCTGGATTACTGAGATGCATCAGGACACTTCTAAACAGATATTGTCCTGATCTTAAAACACTTTGTCCGAGAGAAAACAGACGATAAAGAGTAAAATCATAAAACATGATGAAATTTTAAGGTAAGCRAAAGAGATCACTGACTCTTGGCCTAAGAAGAAATGTAGGACTTTAAAGGATCATTTATTTTTCCAAGACATTGTCTTGCTCAAGGACTCCACGACATGTGAGCATGGTGAGGAGTCAAACCTGTGACTTTCTGGTCCACAAGTTCGCTGCTGTACCACTACAGCACAACTGCCCTAGATGCATGACAAAAGATTACAATCTTAGAAGTTTCCTAAGATCTGTCCAACAGTCCATAAGATATTTTGCCATCCCGCAGTGATGACTTCAAAAAAGGCTATGTTTTAAACAAAGATCTTTCTCAATCTATTAGTGCTCAGCCTGTTGGGAGTCAATCCCAGCTACCACCAAACCAAATTTTAGGCCAATATCTGTAAAACTGATTGAGTTACCGCCACATTTATAGATTTTAAGCACAGTTGGCTGTAGTGCCCTATCTGAATTGGGTTTATACTGAAAATTAATCTGTAGTAGATGTTTTTTAATGATTATTTTCGACAAGTTTCATCAGAACTCTGTAAAATGTCTAATGACAGATAAGAGTGACATGCATGCCTTTAAAGGAACTATGTGAGCAAGCAGGCGTGACAAGACAGGGTATGAAAGAACAACAAAAGGTCAGGCGGAGCAACATAAGAAAAGGCTGACCGATGGGACAAAGACAGGCCTGGGTTCTTAAACGCCTTCCTCCTGCACAACCCAGCGGGCTCTGAATAAATCAACAGGCAACACACAAACAAAGTTCTGCATCAGAGGAGAGAAGAATCCACAGGCCTGTGRCATTTGAGTTTGCCCCTGTGACATCTGTTTTAACCCAACTGATGTGTTTTGACAGATGTGTGAAGTATTCCAAAAGTGGCAGAGACCACTGAATGAGCTGAAGACAACCAGCTGAGGTATTGCAAGGGGATCAGGAGAGCCCAGTGCTGTCCTACACATCTCCTGCCAACATTTCAGGAATTCACGCCATCCCATATGATGCATCAAAAGTGAAAGAGGGAGCACACATAAGGCTCCTGTTTTGACTGAATTACAGGTCCGTAGGAAAATGCTTTGGATTGCCACCGGTGATGAGGAGCCGAGATGAACTCAAGTCATTCTCATTTCTTAGACKTATCTATGGAGTTCTATTGGTGGATACAATAAAAGCACTTGGTTCTATGTGCAAGAGCTCTGTGTGTGACATTTGGCTTTTAAATTACAGACCTCACAAGAGTTACTGTAGCTCGTCCAGGATATAAAGTTCAGACTACAGATGCAAACAATTTATCGACGTACGATTAATTGTTGAATAATGGTTTATTAAAAAAATTTCTTCCATTCGATTAATTGAAAACATCTGTTTAAACTTTATTTCAGTATACTGCTCTCTCAGCCTGGCCTAACTCCACCCCAGCCCTACGTTGAGCTGAGCAGAGAGCCGGCCGCCTCCATGTGGGTGGCATCATAATTAAACGCACAAATCTTGTTTAGTTTTATTTGTGACACAACAAYAATAATGGACTAAACCTAACTCAAAGGAAAAGTACCGAAGGCTGTACCGGACTATCCAGCAGTATGACGCTAATGACAAGAGCGCAGGATGACAGAGAACAGTAAGCTAACTTTAGCTAACGTTAGCCTCTTCCTGTAGAGTTTAACTCCACAGGACAAAACAAAACAAAATAAAAAAGTTAGTCACTACAAATAATTAATGTGAAGTTAATCTCATCTGCGTGACATAATCCAGTCAGTGAACAAATCAAATGAACAGTAATTGATATAGTGGCGCCGGATTCATTTTTCAGGTGTGTGTGTGTGTGTGTGTGTGTTGGGGGGGGGTTGTCAGCCGCGGGCGGTACCACACAGTCCCTGCCCAAGCATCCATATGTTGACGAGTCCGACATGAGAATGTGCTCTCTGTTCGTACGCGCTCTGAATGTCAGACGCAGACGTTAAGCCTTGCCACATGGTAATCTCATTGCGTACTGTAAAGTCTTTCTTTTGAAAATGAAAAAATTAAATAAAACAAACTGCAGTCATGGATAAGAT